>NW_028119897.1:75000-80000 GCF_965119305.1 Pelophylax lessonae | reverse complement strand
TCCCTCTTGATCAAATTCAGCCTGTTCCCCCACAACATGAGGAAAAACAGGCCATTGATCCTAGCATGCAAAGACGCTGGCAAAAGGCAGACGTAACTGACAAACAAAAATTCCGGTATCAGGTAGGTCTTGATTAAGGAGACCCTTTCCCTCAATGACAGTTTCCAGCCTTTCCAAGCGGAAACCTTCTGGGATGCACCCACCAGTCTGCGTTCCCAATTTCGTGTGGGATAATCTCCCTGGCCAAAATGGATGCCAAGCACACGAATTTCTTCTTGAGGCTCAGGGAAGACGTCCGGGAGAGGAAATTCCTCACTCTCCCTTCCCATCCAAAAAACCTCACTCTTGTGCCAGTTGACCAAAGAGCCCGATGCCTCTGAGTAGTCCTCAATCTGTGTTTCCACAAACCGAGCTTCCTCCCCACTTGAGACCACCACAGAGACATCGTCTGCGTAGGCCACAGTCCTTACCGTCAGCTCTACGCCCTCGCAGTGGCCCAAAGGTACCCCCTCCAGACGGCCGCAGTCTAACCTCCTCACGAAGGGATCAACCGCGAACACGTACAGAAGAGGGCTCAAAGGACACCCCTGCCTGACGCCTGAACCAACAGGAAAGGAGGGACCCACCCAACCATTCACAAGAGGGAAGCTTATCGCCTCTCTGTACAAAGTTTGAAGCCAAAAAACAAACCTCCCAGGCAGACCATACCTCCCCAGAAGTTGCCAGAGGTACTCATGATCCACTCGATCAAAGGCCTTCGCCTGATCCAATGCCAGCAGATACTGCCCTCTGCCCTGTGCCCTGCACCTCTCCACAGCCTCTCGGACGCAGAGCACAGCACTAAACGTGCTTCGGCCAGGGACTGCACAGTGCTGGGCCGGGGACAGCAACCTATCAGCGACAGCCGATAGACGCACAAAGAGCACTTTTGCCAGAATCTTCCGATCTGTGTTGAGAAGGGCGATAGGACGCCAATTCTCAATCACAGTCGGGTCTTTACCTTTTGACAAGAGTATCAGTGCCGACTTTCTCATTGACGGGGGCAGCAGGCCCGTGGCCAGGCACTCTTTAAATACCTCCGTCAAATGAGGGGCCAACATGCCCTTAAAAGTCTGGTAGAACTCCGCTGTCAGCCCATCAGGTCCTGGCGATTTCTTTTTAGACAGCGAATCAATGGCCTGCACTACCTCTTCTGCAGTGATATCTGCTGTCAAAGAGTCAGGGAGGTCGGATCCCACCGGAAGTGGGGTCCCATCAAGGAAACTACCAGCTTTTTCTCTATCAAAAGGCTTTGCCCTCAAGAGCCCAGAAAAGTGCTCTCCTACAACACCCAGGATCCCCGGTTTGGACCTCACCAAGGACCCAGAAGCGTCGCGGAGGCTATGTACGACTTTCAAAGCCGTCGATTCCCTGCAATTCTTGTAGGGATCCGGGGAGCTAAACTTCCCATAATCCCTCTCAAGAACGAGGGAAGCGAGGCGGTCGTACTGCAGCTCTCGAAGGCTAAGCTTCAGATCAGAGATCTGCTCCTGGGAGCCCCCACAAGAGACAAGACAATCTAATTGCCTTCTCAGCTTCTGGTAGGCTCTGTATTTAGAGACCCCTCGGTATTTTGAGACCTCCCGGAAGAAGCCCTCCGACCTCTTCTTCACTGCTTCCCACCATTCCAAGCGGGGGCAGCCGCTCTCAAGAAGCGCAGCTTGTTCCGTATAAAAGGTCTCAAAGGACTCCTTAACACCAGGGTCCTCCAGGAGCGTCACATTCAGACGCCACAAACCACGCCCTCTCTGAGGAGTCTCTGCCACATTCAGGGTCACAGACAGTAAAAGGTGATCAGAGAACTCCACCGCCACCAGCTCAGGGGCTGAGAAGGCGGAGTCCTCCTTCAAAAAAAACCTGTCTATTCTAGACCTACTGTTACCTCGAGAAAAAGTGTAACCCGTGTGGTTGGGGAGGTGACGAACGTGCACATCCACCAACCCAGCTTCCCTAACTATGCTATTAAGAAAGATACTGTCATATCCCAGGGGGCCTCTGGTACCTGCCCTGTCCTTAGGCCTAACAACGGTGTTGAAGTCACCACCAAAGACCACCAACTGGGACGTAAAAAGGTAAGGCTTTACTGCTGTGAAAAGGCTCTTTCTGTCTCTTTTGGTCTGAGGACCATAAAAATTGATGAGCCTGAGACAGAGCCCCCTCACAACAGCGTCAACCACTAAACACCTTCCAATCTCCACTTCAATGACCCGTCGACAGGCCACCGAACCAGTCTTAAAAAGGACTGCCACTCCACTATAGGGCTCGGCCGCAAGAGACCATATGGAAGGTCCACACCTCCACTCTCTTTTGGCTAGGAGCATCTCAGTACAGGATGTTAGCCTGGTCTCTTGCAAAAATAAAATTTCAGCCTCAATTCGGGTGAACAAAGTGAAGGCCATGTAACGAGCCACTGTAGATTTAATGCTTGCGACATTAATAGTCGCAAGCTTAATTGGAGGGGGTACCGCCATTCTTGATCATTAAAGTGGTTTGCTCTGCCTTTAACAACAGACTCAATCCACCTCCTCCAACCTGGAAGGAGACAGGTCTTCCCCATCACCTCCCTCAGAAACCACCAGGGCATCGAACCTATTACTGGTAGATACCCCTTTAACTACAAAGGCCGGACCAGGTACTGGGGAGATGGCATCACCAGCTCCACCTATAGCGCCAGAATTTCTGCCGCCTTTCCCCCGCACCTCAGTCCAACCTTCCTTCTTCTTACCTCTCTTTGATTGGAGGGAGACCTCAGAATCAGACAGGGGTTCCCCCTGAGACTTCTTCCTCACCCTCTTCCTCCCAGCTTGGGCTAATTTTTCCTTTCCTCTCTGTGGAGGCTTCCTCCCCCCCACATCCCTTCCGCCCGGGGACAGTGAGGCCGGAGCCTCAGTCCACGTAGGGATCGAGACGGGGAATGACGCCTTAAAGAGGGGCTCCAGAACTACTCTGGGTTGTAAATCCAGTTTAGGTTCTGAAGAGGTCAAGGGAGCACTAGGGGACGGGGCCACCTCACCAGCCATAGAGCCTGGTCCCTCACCCCCAGGCTGAGGCTCCACAGCCTCCACAGCCACGGGGGCCACAGGGTCCACGGGGCCCAAGGCCTGAGAGGCTTCCGCACCCCCGGTGCCCTGCACCTCCATCTCTTCCTCTCTTCCATCCCTCTCCTTCTGCCTCCTCTCTGCCCTGCGTTGCTTTGATAGGCCTTTCTTTTTGACCGCTGATCCCACTCGTGAGGGTCCTGTAGTAGGACCAACCCCCGATGGTCCAGGAGTGGGGGCAGGGGCCAGAACCTCAGGAACCCCCTTACTTGAAGCAGCTCCCAGGGCTTCTCCCCGAACCACCAGCCCCTCAGGGAGAAGGGGGCCCCGACCCAAGGGATCACCATACCCTCTATAGGCCATGGGGCATTTGCTAAAAGAATGGCCATTCACGCCACAGAGGTTGCACTGTATATCGGTGCAACCCTCTGCAGTATGGCCGATTTGATTACACCTTGCACATTTCAGCTTAGAGCAATCCGCACTGAAATGGCAAGGACTGCCACACTTGTAACACAGCTTAGGCTGTCCTTTGTAAAAGACCAAAATGCGGTCTCTCCCGATGAACCCACTGGCTGGTATGTGGGCCACGGACAAGCCTAGCCTGTTAAGCTTCACTAGAACCTTCCAGGCCCCCGTCCAAATACCCTTGCTATCATGTTCCTTATTTAAGGATGTCATAACCTGGCCATATCTATTTAGCCATGTGAGGATATCTTCAGGGGGCAGGGATTCATTGCGGACCAGTATGGTTACTGCTTTGATTTCGTCTTGGCGTGATATGGGTACCACCCCGAAATCTTTCCACATTGGCTGATTCCGCACTACTTCAAATTTATTCAGGAACAGCTCCATGCCCAGGGGTGTGACGAAACTGACATCATATTCTGGGGAATTAAGGGGGTGGATGATGGCAAATATCTCACCGACCCTAAATCCTAAGCCCAGAATCAAATCTACCACCACCCCCCTCTCTGGTGCTCGCTCCTCTCCTCTCCATCTCAGCTGGATAACATTCCTGCGCTTTCTCTCCGGACCACCCACCGGCCTGAACCACGTTGTTGGGGTGGCAGAGCTTTTAGGGGGCATCCTGAAGACCTGCATGCCATGCCTATCATAAAACGGCCCCAGGTTGACGCTGCTCCCCGCTATGCGGGCAAAGGATCTACCCTCTTGCAGGGCAGACAAGACCTGGGCGTCCTGAGAGCTGCTCAGAACTGGCAGGGGGTTATTGGGGTTATTGGGACGCTCAGTTGGTGCGCTCACCGCCACAGCCTTGGAGCCTTCAACTCTTGGGTTAGACTGGCATCCACCCACCCCCCGGGTATCCGGGCATCCCGGGACCACTGGGGGGGCTGTTGGCTCCTCAGCTACTTGCGGATCCTTGCGACCAGATGTTACTTCCCCATTAGCCAAAAGATCACCCCAACCTGAGTCCTCCACTGTTTCATAAGCCCCACAGGAGGGGGTCACCTGGCTGGAACCTGTCCCTTCTTCAAGGTGATGGATGTAGTCCATCGCAAGGCAGGGATGACTCAGAGAGCCCTGCTGACAGTCACTCCAGTCTGTGTGGGGGGGAGGGGTAGCTGTACCTACTGTCTCCAGGATGGTCTCGGGGACAACAGACTCCTCTGCTCCCGCCACCGCCGGGTCTCCCGCTAACACCGCTGTTGACACTGATGCTTCCTTTGCGGTCACTCCCGCTCCCGCTCCCGCGGTCACTCCCGCTCCCGCTCCCGCGGTCACTCCCGCTCCCGCTCCCGCAATCACTCCCGCACCAGCTACCGCACCTGTACCCGCTCCCGCTCCTGCGGTCGCGGCCGCCACTTCCGGGTCTGTTGCTGCTGCTGACACCGTCGGCTCTGCATTCGTGACCCCACTGCTCTCCACCATCAGATCTTCCACGGGTGTCACTTCCGGGTT
>NW_028119897.1:60000-62500 GCF_965119305.1 Pelophylax lessonae | reverse complement strand
AGTATAACCTCTGAATGCCTTTGGACACCTACTATAGGGGTGCCCCTTCTCACCACACAAGTTACACTCGATCAAGTGGCAACCCTCAGCGCTGTGACCTATACCATTACACCGCACACATCTCTGCACTTTGCAAGCAGCACTCAAGTGCGTGGGGCAGCCACACTTAAAACATAGCCGTGGCTGTCCTGGATAGAACGCTAATATACGATCCCGTCCAATGAAACCACTGGACGGTATATGAGATACAGAATAACCATATCTCTTCAGTTTAACTGTAGCAGCCCAAGCACCTGTCCAGATCCCATGGTCATCTACTTTTTTCCTAAGGGGAGCTAACACCTGACCATGCCTCCCCAACCAAGTCTCTATGTCCTCCTGAGGTATAGATTCATTCCTTACCAGCACAGTTACAAATTTTACTTCTTCTTGTCTAGAGATAGGAACTACTCTGATGTCCTTCCAGGCTCTAAAAGATTTTAAAACTGCGTACCTGGAAAAAAATAATTCCATCAGAATGGGTGTCACAAAACTGACATCGAACTCTGATGTCCCATGCGGGTGAATAACCGCAAAAATCTCTTCCGCCTTGAAACCCATAGCAAGGACCAAATCAACAATATGATCCCTGGATGGGCATGCCTCTTCTCCCTGCCAACGTAACTGTACCACATTGCGGCGCCTACGTTCAGGCCCACCCATACCTCTATCCCAGCTGGCATTGCGCACACCATCATCCAGGCTACCTGGAAGATGCCTGAACGCTTGGGCACCATATTGACCATAAAAATGATCCAATCTTACATTGGCCTCTGCCACTTTGGCAAAGGACCTACCTTGATGTAAAGCAGAGACCAGCTGAGCCTCCTGGGTGGACGAAAGAACCGGAATAGCCGTTTCATCTGACCCAGGGGACTCCACCGTGGCCCGAACAACATTGCCATCAATTACATCACCAGAGAACTGAGCCAGATCGTTATTACTAGGAGAAGTAGGAACGGAGACAACAGGCGCCTGCACCAGACCCTCCGGGCCAACAGGACCCTGGGCTGCTTCTGGCACGACTGCCCCCTGCACAGGACACCCATTGCTCCCCGATCCCACAGACACATTCTCTCCTGGACCAGTTACCTTATTCACTGTTGGAGCCCTAATCCCTTGACTGGGGGATTCCTCCATTGATCTAATGAGGTCAAGGGCCAGACAAGGAGCACTCAATTGACCTAACTCACAATCCCCCCAGGTCACCCCACCAGCCTCACTGGGGACAACAGCACCACTTCCCTGTGCCGCTGTCAAACCCACTGATGCAGAACCAGTAGCCTCCACCCCAGTGTCTATATTAGTTTGTGACATGTCCATCATTTCAGTAACCCCTTGTGTATCATCAGGTCCTGAGACATTATCAATGTTCACCACTGTATACACACCCAAAACCCCAGGGGCTAGCTCCGCTCCTTGTCGGTCAGAGGCCATGCCAAAAGATTTTACACTGGCATTGGCCAAACCAGGAGTCCTCGGCACCCCCAAAGCACTGCTCTCCGCTAGAGGATCATCCCCTGTTACGTCCATTATCTGGACAGCAGGGTCACCAGGGGAGACTGCAGTCACTCTAACAGGCGCCATCTTCCCAGCCTGACAGACAACGGCAATTTCATTGCCCGCCCCGGGGTCACCCATTGAAGTAAGACTTCCAGAGACATTTGACAAGTTCAATTTTTCCAGTATAACCACAGGCTGACGAGTCTTTACATTAGCACTGCTTTTCCCAGACACAGTTCCTAAAGCAATCTCCGTGGTTAGCACAGGGTTAACAGTCTTCACGGGTTCACTAATTGCTGATACAGCCAGCCCTTCCCTCGGAGCGGGACTCGCTGTATGTGTTGCAATAGTCTGCACAGAAAAAACAGGCTTCATAGACTCACTGACTACACACGCAGCCGACCCATCCACCGGAGCGGGATCAGCCGCATGAGTCACAATAGTCTGCACAGAATCAGTAGTCTTCACAGAAACAGGCATAGGTTCCCTGATTACTAGTGCAGCTGACCCATCCCCCGGAGCGGGATCAACTGCACGCATCGCAATAGTCTGCACAAGGTGCTTTACCGGTACACTGGTCACAGGCACAGCCAATCCATCCCCTGAAGCGGGATCGGCCGCCCGTGATAAGACAGTCTGCACAGGAATATGAACAGTCTTCCCAGAAGTAGGCTTTACAGGCACATCAATCCCAGGTGCAGCCAATCCATCCCCCGGATCGGGATCGGCTGTGTGCGCAGCAGGGACATTCTTTGCAGGCACGCTACAAGCAGCCGACCCATCCCTCGGAGCGGGATCAGCTGTGCGTGCAGCAGGGACATACTTTGCAGGCATGTTACAAGCAGCCGACCCATCCCTTGGAGCGGGATCGGCTGCTCTTACTCCTTCCGACAGTCTATGCAAGGGGGTTTCCACACACTTGTCAGCATATGCAGCCGACCCATCCCTTGGAGCGGGA
>NW_028119897.1:42500-47500 GCF_965119305.1 Pelophylax lessonae | reverse complement strand
ATGGTCCATGGTCTCTAGTGCCCCCCCACATTCAGGACGCGGACAACCCCTGTCCGCTAGGTTCCTGTATTTCAGGTTTGCACGAACGTAGAGCCTTCCATGGAAGGCCCGCCATGCAAGGTCCCAAAACTTACCAGGAATTCTGGAAGAATTCAAGAGGGCTAGTCCCTCCCGGAGGACCGTTTCAGGGCAATCTCTGACCGACAATGGTTTCAAAAAGTCTGAGGCCAGGACCCTCTGATACAGCTCACGCCGACCAGTGGATCCGACCTCAAGAGCAGATATCCGCCACTGTCTGAGCACCTTTAATGCTTGTGAGACATAAGAGGGGAGATAACCTCGCGATCTTCTCAGATCACCCGGCCTCCCCCCACCCTCCCACTCTCTCAGGAACAGCAGCAACCAGTCCTTACATGACCGTTCCCACAGAGACGGCTCGTCCCTAAACAGGGACTGGAGGTTAAATTTTACAAAAATGGTGATGAAAAACACCACCGGATGGACCATATCTAATCCCCCTGACCGTCTCTGCAAAAACGTGACTTCCCTTTTTATCAGGTTTAGCCTATTCCCCCACAACAGCAGGAAGAACAGGCCAGTGACCCTAGCAAAGAGAGCTGTTGGCAAGATACACACATAACTGATGTACAAAAACTCAGGCAAAAGGTATTTTTTGATTAGGCTTACCCTTTCCCTTAAGGTTAGTTTCCAGCCTTTCCAGGCAGAAACCTTCCGGGAGGCACCCACCAGCCTACTCTCCCAATTTTTCTTGGGGTAATCCCCCTGGCCAAATAGGATGCCCAACACTCTAATTTCAGCCTGAGGCTCGGGGAACACGTCCGGAAGCGGGAACTGCTCCCCTTCCTTCCCCATCCAAAAGGCTTCGCTCTTATCCCAGTTCACAAGGGAACTGGATGCCTCGGAGTAGTCGCCGATCTGTGATTCCACAAACCGGGCTTCCTCCTCACTTGACACTACAACCGAGACATCGTCAGCGTAGGCCACTACCTTCACCGTCAACTCCGGGCCACCGCCTGGCTCCATCAAGACCCCCCTCAGCTGCCCGCAGTTTAACCTTCTCACAAATGGATCCACCGCAAAGACATAAAGAAGGGGGCTCAACGGGCAACCCTGCCGGACCCCAGAGTCAACAGGAAAGGGCACACCTACCCAACCATTGACAAGAGAGAAGCTCACTGCCCCTCTGTACAAAACTTGAAGCCAATTTATAAACCTCCCCGGTAGGCCGTATTTCTCCAACAGAAGCCACAGGTACTCGTGGTTCACCCGATCAAAGGCTTTGGCCTGGTCTAACGCCAGCAAGTATTGCCGATCACCACTCGCCCTGCACCTCTCCACAGCCTCCCGGACGCATAGGACAGCACTAAAAGTGCTTCGGCCGGGAATTGTACAGTGCTGCGCAACCGACAATACTTTGTCAGCAACCGCCGACAAACGCCAAAAGAGTATCTTTGCCAACAGCTTTCTGTCAGTATTGAGAAGGGCAATTGGACGCCAGTTCTCAATCTGATACGGATCTTTTTTCTTTGAAAGTAAAATTAGTGCTGACCTTCTCATCGAGGGAGGAAGCAGGCCTTCAGCCAAACATTCCCTGAACACCTCCACAAGATGAGGAGCCAAGAGACTCTTGAAGGTTTTATAGAATTCAGCCGTGAGCCCATCCGGCCCCGGCGACTTTTTAGATGACAATGAGTCGATAGCCTGCTCCACTTCCAGCACTGAAATTTCAGCTGTCAAAGATTCGGGAAAATCAAACCCCCCTTGCAGGGGAGTCGCATCAAGGAACAACCTGGTCTTCTCCATATCCAACTGCTTCGCCTTCAGGATGTCCGAAAAGTGGGCTCTGACAATGCCCAGGATCCCAGGTCTGGACCTGACCAGGTTTCCCGAGGCATCCTTCAGGCCATGTACGACCTTCGAACTCACCGCCTCCCTGCAATTCACAAAGGGATCCGGGGAGCAGAACTTCCCATAATCCCTCTCGAGGACCAAGGAGGCGAGACGGTCATACTGACATTCCCTCAGGCGAAGTTTTAGACTAGAGATCTGTTCCTGAGGACCTCCCAAGGATACGAGGCGATCTAATTGCCTTCGCAACCTCTGGTAGGTCTGGTACCGAGACATAGCCTTATACTTTGAGGCAGTGCGGAAAAAGCCCTCCGACCTCTTCTTCACTGCTTCCCACCATTCCCGGCGGGAGCAGCCACTCTCAAGGAGTGAAGCCTGATCCGCGTAGAACTCCTCAAAGTCTTTCTTGACATCAGGATCCTCCAATAGCGTCTCACTCAGACGCCATAAGCCCCGACCCTTCTGAGGAGTCTCAGCAATGTTCAGAGTTATGGAAACCAAATTGTGATCAGAGAACTCCACCACTTGCAACTCTGGGCCTGCAAAGATGGAGTCCCCCTTCAAAAAAAACCTATCTATTCTACTCCTACTATTACCTCTGGAAAAAGTGAACCCTGTGTGGTTGGGGAAATTGCGAACATGCACATCCACCAACCCGGCGTCCCTCACTATGCTATTCAAAAAAATGCTATCATATCCCAGAGGGCCTCCGGTACCTGCCCTGTCCTTGGGCCTAGTGATGGTGTTAAAGTCACCACCGAAGACGACCTGCTGGGATGTAAAAAGGTAGGGTTTGACCGCCGTGAGAAGTTCCTTCCTGCCCCTCTTGGACTGAGGCCCATAAAAATTAATAAGGCGCAGGAATTGACCTCCCACAACAGCGTCCACCACCATACATCTTCCGATTTCTACCTCAATTACTCGTCGGCAAGCCACCGAACCGGTTTTGAAAAGGACCGCAACACCACTACACGGCTCGGCCGCAAGAGACCAGAGGGAAGGACCATATCTCCATTCCCTTTTTGCCAGATGCATGTCCGCAATAGTAGCCAACCAGGTCTCTTGCAAAAATAAAATTTCAGCTTCAACACGGCTGAGAAAATCAAAGGCCATGAAACGAGCCGCAGTAGACCGAATACTGGCAACATTAATGGTCACCAGCCGGATTGGCGCGGGTACAGCCATACTTAATAATTAAGGTAGTAATACTCTGTCTTTACAAACACAATCCTAAACCATACCGTCCTCCTCCGAATCGGAGAGGATACCAAAACGGTTGATGAGGGCAAGAGTTTGTTGGGCTTGAGCCTGCCTCTCCTCATACAACCTATCACCCTGAACCACAGCAGCTGGCTCAATATTCTTTGTTTTTTTCTTTTTCTTTTTCTTGGCGGTATTCCACCCATCCTCTCTCCGTTTACTGGGGCCCTCCTCACTGGAAGCCCCAATACCTTCCTGAGCCTCACCCCTGGAGCGTTTAGTCGCTCCCTGGGATGCGCCCTGGTGACCAGGTCCCTTATGGGACCCTTGGGAGATCACTTCAGGCAGATTACCTGCCCGTGCCCTCAAGGACACCGAAGTGCGCTGAGGGAGAGGCGGAGCTTGAAGTGGGGAAGGGGGAACAGAAGGAGAAAGGGGAACCGCCACAGAACTTAGGGCTACAGCAGGAGCCAGAGCCTCAGCTGGGCCAACCCTCAGCACCGGGATAGGAGGGGAAGGGCGATCCACCCCACCAGATGTTGGGGCCAACACCCCAGGGGAAGGAAGAACGATAGGTGGATCAGGGCCCACCACACTCAGATTTTTCCCTAATACCATCCTGCGAGGGACTGGGACAGGTTTAGTCTGACTTACAACATCCCTGGGTATTTTGTTTATTTCTGCCTCTTGCTCTGCCCTACTTGCCTCCCTTTTCTCTGCCCTCTTCAACTTGGATGCCGTCTTCTTCCGCACCACTGGCACAGGGACAGCAGCCGAGGCACCAGCCTCATCCGTCCTAGCCTCCGGAGCCGCCTGAGACCCACGAGCCCCAGAAGCCTCATGAGCACCAGGAGTCCCCGGAGCACGTGCCCCACAGTCACCTGGGGTATATCCCCTGAAGGCCTTAGGGCATCTACTAAAAGGGTGCCCCATCTCCCCACATAGGTTGCACATTATCAGACGGCAGTTTTCTGAAGTATGGCCTACCCCATTGCACCTTACACACTTCAGCTCACCGCAATCTGCACTGAAGTGTGTGGGGCAGCCACACTTGAAACAGAGGCGGGGCTGTCCCTGATAAAAGGCAAGAATACGGTCTCGGCCAATGAAACTACTGGCCGGGATGTGTGAAATTGTGAGTCCCCTTCTGCCTAATTTCACAGGTACCGTCCATGCCCCTGTCCAGATCCCCCTCTCATCCAATTTCTTTCTCAGGGGTGCCTGCAACTGGCCAAACCTCCCCAGCCAGGTCGCAATATCCTCCTGAGGGAGAGATTCATTCCGTACAAGTATGGTCACTAACTTTACCTCCTCCTGCCTTGAGATCGGGATGACACGGAAGTCTCTCCACATGACGTGAGTTCTCAAGACCCCATAACGTGTGAAAAAAAGCTCCATTAGCACAGGGGTTAAAAAGCTCACATCAAACTCTGAGGTACCGTGTGGATGGATGACTGCAAATATCTCCGCCACCTTGAAACCCATACCTAGAATCATATCCACTACCTCCCCCCGAGACGGGCATTGACCCCTACCCTGCCACCTGAGCTGGACCACGTTGCGGCGGCGCCGCTCTGGCCCACCCGTCCCACGGGACCATAGATTCGCCCCATATGTGCCAGGTGGATGCCTGAAGGTGTGGGTGCCATATTGCTCATATATTGGACCTAAGCCCACCGTGGCCCCAGCCACATGAGCAAATGACTTACCGCCCCTCAGGGCTGATAATAACTCTGCTTCCTGTGGTGCCCCCAACACTAAACCAGGAGCATCCTCTGGTGCCGGACCAACCGCTCCCCCTTGGACACCTAAATCTCCCCCCACAACCGGGCTTTCTTGCCTCACTTGGATCACTTCTGCCCCACTCACAGGAGCCCCGCTGACCCCTTGGGAAGGGTCTACTTCAGGTGTCCTCACAGTCTGTGTACTGG
>NW_028119897.1:25000-27500 GCF_965119305.1 Pelophylax lessonae | reverse complement strand
GGCTTTGCCCTCAAGAGCCCAGAAAAGTGCTCTCCTACAACACCCAGGATCCCCGGTTTGGACCTCACCAAAGACCCAGAAGCGTCGCGGAGGCTATGTACGACTTTCAAAGCCGTCGATTCCCTGCAATTCTTGTAGGGATCCGGGGAGCTAAACTTCCCATAATCCCTCTCAAGAACGAGGGAAGCGAGGCAGTCGTACTGCAGCTCTCGAAGGCTAAGCTTCAGATCAGAGATCTGCTCCTGGGAGCCCCCACAAGAGACAAGACAATCTAATTGCCTTCTCAGCTTCTGGTAGGCTCTGTATTTAGAGACCCCTCGGTATTTTGAGACCTCCCGGAAGAAGCCCTCCGACCTCTTCTTCACTGCTTCCCACCATTCCAAGCGGGGGCAGCCGCTCTCAAGAAGCGCAGCTTGTTCCGTATAAAAGGTCTCAAAGGACTCCTTAACACCAGGGTCCTCCAGGAGCGTCACATTCAGACGCCACAAACCACGCCCTCTCTGAGGAGTCTCTGCCACATTCAAGGTCACAGACAGTAAAAGGTGATCAGAGAACTCCACCGCCACCAGCTCAGGGGCTGAGAAGGCGGAGTCCTCCTTCAAAAAAAACCTGTCTATTCTAGACCTACTGTTACCTCGAGAAAAAGTGTAACCCGTGTGGTTGGGGAGGTGACGAACGTGCACATCCACCAACCCAGCTTCCCTAACTATGCTATTAAGAAAGATACTGTCATATCCCAGGGGGCCTCTGGTACCTGCCCTGTCCTTAGGCCTAACAACGGTGTTGAAGTCACCACCAAAGACCACCAACTGGGACGTAAAAAGGTAAGGCTTTACTGCTGTGAAAAGGCTCTTCCTGTCTCTTTTGGTCTGAGGACCATAAAAATTGATGAGCCTGAGACAGAGCCCCCTCACAACAGCGTCAACCACTAAACACCTTCCAATTTCCACTTCGATGATTCGTCGGCAAGCCACCGAACCAGTCTTAAAAAGGACTGCCACTCCACTACAGGGCTCGGCCGCAAGAGACCAGAAGGAGGGTCCACACCTCCACTCTCTTTTAGCCAACAATATCTCCGTACAAGATGTTAGCCTGGTCTCTTGCAAAAATAAAATGTCGGCCTCAATTCGGGCGAGCAAAGTGAAGGCCATGTAACGAGCCACCGTAGATTTAATGCTTGCGACATTAATGGTCACAAGTTTAATTGGAGGGGGTACCGCCATTCTTAATCATCAAGATGGTTTGCTCTGCCTATAACAACTTAATCCACATCCTCCATCCTGGATGGAGACAGGCTTTCCCCGTCTTCCTGTCCAGAAGACACCAGGACGTCAAACCTATTTGAAATTGTGACCCCCTTGGCCACAAAGGCCTGACCAACCGAGGGAGAGGTGGCACCACTGGTCTCACCCACCTCACTGGGGACCTTTTTAGTACCCTTCACCTTCTCCTTCTTCTTTTTGGACTGGAGGGGGGGTTCAGAATCCGATATGGACCCACCTTGAGACTTCCTCCGTGCCCTTTTCTTCCCTACTTGGACAAACCCGCCCCTTTCCTTTTTGGGGGGCTCCCTCCCACCCGAGTTCCCTCCCCCACCCGGAGAGAGTGAGGCCGGGGCCTCAGACCACGTGGGGATGGAAACCGGAAAGGATGACTGGAAGAGGGGCTCCAAGACCACCCTGGGCTGTAAACCCAGCTTGGCCACCAGGGGAACCGAAGCAGGATTTGGGGAAGAGGACACCCCATCAGCCACTGGACAAATCCCATCGCCCCGCAGCTGAGGCTCCACTGCCTCCGTTACCGCAGGGGCCACAGGGTCCAACGCCCGAGGGTCCATCACTCCCCCCTCATCCTGCGCCTGCATAGCCTCACTGCCACCCTCCCTCGCTAGCCTCCTGCTCTCCTCCCTACGTTTTTTTGCCGGACCCTTTTTTTTGGGACCCGAGCCCCCCCGGGAGGGCCCTGCCTGGGGCTCAGCACCCGATGGGTCAGGAGCAGAGTCAGGGGCAGCGACAGTAGAGGGATCCGCACCCGGGGCAGCGCCACCTCCCTGAACCTCTCTCCTTTCTGAAATCCTATCCGGAAGAAGAGGACCCCTACCCAGGGGATCTCCATATCCCCTATAAGCTTGGGGGCATCTACTAAATGAGTGGCCGTTTGTACCACAGAGGTTGCACTGGATATCAGTGCATCCCTCTGAAGTGTGACCCACCCGGTTACATCTGCCACATTTTATTTCAGGACAATCTGCGCTGAAGTGGGAAGGGCTTCCACACTTGTAGCAGAGTTTGGGCTGCCCTTTGTAAAAGACTAGAATACGGTCTCTGCCAATAAACCCACTTGCTGGTATGTGGGCTACTGACAGACCTTTCCTGCTGAGTTTAACCAGGACCTTCCATGCCCCCGTCCATATCCCCTTGGTGTCATTTTCCTTACTCAGGGAGGTCATGACCTGACCATACCTGCTGAGCCAGGTAAAGATGTCTTCAGGGGGCAGGGA
>NW_028119898.1:0-125000 GCF_965119305.1 Pelophylax lessonae | reverse complement strand
GCAAATAAATGAATAAATAAATAAATAATGTTTTCAACATTTTTTAACTCTGCCGTCGCCGGTCCCAAGCCCGTGCTGTGAAAAGAGGAGGGTCAGATGCTGGGACAAGCAAACCAGCTCTGTAAAAACTATTTGCTACTGCGGTCAGGGAGGGCCTTGGAAAAGCTCATTGGGATTCCTCAGGATCTCAAACAAATAAATGAATAAATAAATAATGTTTTCAACATTTTTTTAACTCTGCCATGGCCGGTCCCAAGCCCGTGCTGTGAAAAGAGGAGGGTCAGATGCTGGGATAAGCAAACCAGCTCTGTAAAAACTATTTGATACTGCAGTCAGGGAGGGCCTTGGAAAAGCTCATTGGGATTCCTCAGGATCTCAAACAAATGAATGAATAAATAAATAAATAATGTTTTCAACATTTTTTTAACTCTGCCGTGGCCGGTCCCAAGCTCGTGCTGTGAAAAGAGGAGGGTCAGATGCTGGGACAAGCAAACCAGCTCTGTAAAAACTATTTGCTACTGCGGTCAGGGAGGGCCTTGGAAAAGCTCATTGGGATTCCTCAGGATCTCAAACAAATAAATGATTAAATAATGTTTTCAACATTTTTTTAACTCTGCCGTGGCCGGTCCCAAGCCCGTGCTGTGAAAAGAGGAGGGTCAGATGCTGGGATAAGCAAACCAGCTCTGTAAAAACTATTTGATACTGCAGTCAGGGAGGGCCTTGGAAAAGCTCATTGGGATTCCTCAGGATCTCAAACAAATAAATGAATAAATAAATAAATAATGTTTTCAACATTTTTTAAACTCTGCCGTGGCCGGTCCCAAGCCCGTGCTGTGAAAAAAGGAGGGTCAGATGTTGGGACAAGCAAACCAGCTCTGTAAAAACTATTTGCTACTGCGGTCAGGGAGGGCCTTGGAAAAGCTCATTGGGATTCCTCAGGATCTCAAACAAATAAATGAATAAATAAATAATGTTTTCAACATTTTTTTAACTCTGCCGTGGCCGGTCCCAAGCCCGTGCTGTGAAAAGAGGAGGGTCAGATGCTGGGACAAGCAAACCAGCTCTGTAAAAACTATTTTCTACTGAGGTCAGGAAGGACCTTGGAAAAGCTCATTGGGATTCCTCAGGATCTCAAACAAATAAATGAATAAATAAATAAATAATGTTTTCAACATTTTTTAACTCTGCCGTCGCCGGTCCCAAGCCCGTGCTGTGAAAAGAGGAGGGTCAGATGCTGGGACAAGCAAACCAGCTCTGTAAAAACTATTTGCTACTGCGGTCAGGGAGGGCCTTGGAAAAGCTCATTGGGATTCCTCAGGATCTCAAACAAATAAATGAATAAATAAATAATGTTTTCAAAAATTTTTTAACTCTGCCGTGGCCGGTCCCAAGCCCGTGCTGTGAAAAGAGGAGGGTCAGATGCTGGGACAAGCAAACCAGCTCTGTAAAAACTATTTTCTACTGAGGTCAGGAAGGGCCTTGGAAAAGCTCATTGGGATTCCTCAGGATCTCAAACAAATAAATGAATAAATAAATAAATAATGTTTTCAACATTTTTTAACTCTGCCGTCGCCGGTCCCAAGCCCGTGCTGTGAAAAGAGGAGGGTCAGATGCTGGGACAAGCAAACCAGCTCTGTAAAAACTATTTTCTACTGAGGTCAGGAAGGGCCTTGGAAAAGCTCATTGGGATTCCTCAGGATCTCAAACAAATAAATGAAAAAATAAATAAATAATGTTTTCAACATTTTTTAACTCTGCCGTCGCCGGTCCCAAGCCCGTGCTGTGAAAAGAGGAGGGTCAGATGCTGGGACAAGCAAACCAGCTCTGTAAAAACTATTTGCTACTGCGGTCAGGGAGGGCCTTGGAAAAGCTCAATGGGATTCCTCCGGATCTCAAACAAATAAATGAATAAATAAAAAATTTTTTCAACATTTTTTTAACTCTGCCGTGGCCGGTCCCAAGCCCGTGCTGTGAAAAGAGGAGGGTCAGATGCTGGGACAAGCAAACCAGCTCTGTAAAAACTATTTTCTACTGAGGTCAGGAAGGGCCTTGGAAAAGCTCATTGGGATTCCTCAGGATCTCAAACAAATAAATGAATAAATAAATAAATAATGTTTTCAACATTTTTTAACTCTGACGTCGCCGGTCCCAAGCCCGTGCTGTGAAAAGAGGAGGGTCAGATGCTGGGACAAGCAAACCAGCTCTGTAAAAACTATTTGCTACTGCGGTCAGGGAGGGCCTTGGAAAAGCTCATTGGGATTCCTCAGGATCTCAAACAAATAAATGAATAAATAAATAATGTTTTCAACATTTTTTTAACTCTGTCGTGGCCGGTCTTAAGCCCGTGCTGTGAAAAGAAGAGGGTCAGATGCTGGGACAGGCAAACCAGCTCTGTAAAAACTATTTTCTACTGAGGTCAGGAAGGGCCTTGGAAAAGCTCATTGGGATTCCTCAGGATCTCAAACAAATAAATGAATAAATAAATAAATAATTTTTTCAACATTTTTTAACTCTGCCGTCGCCGGTCCCAAGCCCGTGCTGTAAAAAGAGGAGGGTCAGATGCTGGGACAAGCAAACCAGCTCTGTAAAAACTATTTGCTACTGCGGTCAGGGAGGGCCTTGGAAAAGCTCATTGGGATTCCTCAGGATCTCAAACAAATAAATGAATAAATAAATAATGTTTTCAACATTTTTTTAACTCTGCCGTGGCCGGTCCCAAGCCCGTGCTGTGAAAAGAGGAGGGTCAGATGCTGGGATACGCAAACCAGCTCTGTAAAAACTATTTGATACTGCAGTCAGGGAGGGCCTTGGAAAAGCTCATTGGGATTCCTCAGGATCTCAAACAAATAAATGAATAAATAAATAAATAATGTTTTCAACATTTTTTTAACTCTGCCGTGGCCGGTCCCAAGCCCGTGCTGTGAAAAAAGGAGGGTCAGATGTTGGGACAAGCAAACCAGCTCTGTAAAAACTATTTGCTACTGCGGTCAGGGAGGGCCTTGGAAAAGCTCATTGGGATTCCTCAGGATCTCAAACAAATAAATGAATAAATAAATAATGTTTTCAACATTTTTTTAACTCTGCCGTGGCCGGTCCCAAGCCCGTGCTGTGAAAAGAGGAGGGTCAGATGCTGGGACAAGCAAACCAGCTCTGTAAAAACTATTTTCTACTGAGGTCAGGAAGGGCCTTGGAAAAGCTCATTGGGATTCCTCAGGATCTCAAACAAATAAATGAATAAATAAATAAATAATGTTTTCAACATTTTTTTAACTCTGCCGTGGCCGGTCCCAAGCCCGTGCTGTGAAAAGAGGAGGGTCAGATGCTGGGACAAGCAAACCAGCTCTGTAAAAAAAACTATTTGCTACTGCGGTCAGGGAGGGCCTTGGAAAAGCTCATTGGGATTGATCAGGATCTCAAACAAATAAATGAATAAATAAATAAATAATGTTTTCAACATTTTTTTAACTCTGCCGTGGCCGGTCCCAAGCCCGTGCTGTGAAAGGAAGAGGGTCCGAGGCTGGGACAAGCAAACCAGCTCTGTAAAAACTATTTTCTACTGCGGTCAGGGAGGGTTTTGGAAAAGCTCATTGGGATTCCTCAGGATCTCAAACAAATAAATGAATAAATAAATAAATAATGTTTTCAACATTTTTTTAACTCTGCCGTGGCCGGTCCCAAGCCCGTGCTGTGAAAAGAGGAGGGTCAGATGCTGGGACAAGCAAACCAGCTCTGTAAAAACTATTTGCTACTGCGGTCAGGGAGGGCCTTGGAAAAGCTCATTGGGATTCCTCAGGATCTCAAACAAATAAATGAATAAATAAATAAATAATGTTTTCAACATTTTTTAACTCTGCCGTGGCCGGTCCCAAGCCCGTGCTGTGAAAAGAGGAGGGTCAGATGCTGGGACAAGCAAACCAGCTCTGTAAAAAAAACTATTTGCTACTGCGGTCAGGGAGGGCCTTGGAAAAGCTCATTGGGATTCCTCAGAATCTCAAACAAATAAATGAATAAATAAATAAATAATGTTTTCAACATTTTTTAACTCTGCCGTGGCCGGTCCCAAGCCCGTGCTGTGAAAAGAGGAGGGTCAGATGTTGGGACAAGCAAACCAGCTCTATAAAAAATATTTGCTACTGCGGTCAGGGAGGGCCTTGGAAAAGCTCATTGGGGTTCCTCAGGATCTCAAACAAATAAATGAATAAATAAATAATGTTTTCAACATTTTTTTAACTCTGCCGTGGCCGGTCCCAAGCCCGTGCTGTGAAAAGAGGAGGGTCAGATGCTGGGACAAGCAAACCAGCTCTGTAAAAACTATTTTCTACTGAGGTCAGGAAGGGCCTTGGAAAAGCTCATTGGGATTCCTCAGGATCTCAAACAAATAAATGAATAAATAAATAAATAATGTTTTCAACATTTTTTAACTCTGCCGTCGCCGGTCCCAAGCCCGTGCTGTGAAAAGAGGAGGGTCAGATGCTGGGACAAGCAAACCAGCTCTGTAAAAACTATTTGCTACTGCGGTCAGGGAGGGCCTTGGAAAAGCTCATTGGGATTCCTCAGGATCTCAAACAAATAAATGAATAAATAAATAATGTTTTCAACATTTTTTTAACTCTGCCGTGGCCGGTCCCAAGCCCGTGCTGTGAAAAGAGGAGGGTCAGATGCTGGGATACGCAAACCAGCTCTGTAAAAACTATTTGATACTGCAGTCAGGGAGGGCCTTGGAAAAGCTCATTGGGATTCCTCAGGATCTCAAACAAATAAATGAATAAATAAATAAATAATGTTTTCAACATTTTTTTAACTCTGCCGTGGCCGGTCCCAAGCCCGTGCTGTGAAAAGAGAAGGGTCAGATGCTGGGACAAGCAAACCAGCTCTGTAAAAACTATTTGCTACTGCGGTCAGGGAGGGCCTTGGAAAAGCTCATTGGGATTCCTCAGGATCTCAAACAAATAAATGAATAAATAAATAATGTTTTCAACATTTTTTTAACTCTGCCGTGGCCGGTCCCAAGCCCGTGCTGTGAAAAGAGGAGGGTCAGATGCTGGGACAAGCAAACCAGCTCTGTAAAAACTATTTTCTACTGAGGTCAGGAAGGGCCTTGGAAAAGCTCATTGGGATTCCTCAGGATCTCAAACAAATAAATGAATAAATAAATAATGTTTTCAACATTTTTTTAACTCTGCCGTGGCCGATCCCAAGCCCGTGCTGTGAAAAGAAGAGGGTCAGATGCTGGGACAAGCAAACCAGCTCTGTAAAAAAACTATTTGCTACTGCGGTCAGGGAGGGCCTTGGAAAAGCTCATTGGGATTCCTCAGAATCTTAAACAAATAAATGAATAAATAAATAAATAATGTTTTCAACATTTTTTTAACTCTGCCGTGGCCGGTCCCAAGCCCGTGCTGTGAAAAGAGGAGGGTCAGATGCTGGGACAAGCAAACCAGCTCTGTAAAAACTATTTGCTACTGTGGTCAGGGAGGGCCTTGGAAAAGCTCATTGGGATTCCTCAGGATCTCAAACAAATAAATGAATAAATAAATAATGTTTTCAACATTTTTTTAACTCTGCCGTGGCCGGTCCCAAGCCCGTGCTGTGAAAAGAGGAGGGTCAGATGCTGGGACAAGCAAACCAGCTCTGTAAAAACTATTTGCTACTGCGGTCAGGGAGGGCCTTGGAAAAGCTCATTGGGATTCCTCAGGATCTCAAACAAATAAATGAATAAATAAATAATGTTTTCAACATTTTTTTAACTCTGCCGTGGCCGGTCCCAAGCCCGTGCTGTGAAAAGAAGAGGGTCAGATGCTGGGACAAGCAAACCAGCTCTGTAAAAACTATTTTCTACTGAGGTCAGGAAGGGCCTTGGAAAAGCTCATTGGGATTCCTCAGGATCTCAAACAAATAAATGAATAAATAAATAAATAATGTTTTCAACATTTTTTTAACTCTGCCGTGGCCGGTCCCAAGCCCGTGCTGTGAAAAGAGGAGGGTCAGATGTTGGGACAAGCAAACCAGCTCTGTAAAAACTATTTGCTACTGCGGTCAGGGAGGGCCTTGGAAAAGCTCATTGGGATTCCTCAGGATCTCAAACAAATAAATGAATAAATAAATAAATAATGTTTTCAACATTTTTTTAACTCTGCCATGGCCGGTCCCAAGCCCGTGCTGTGAAAAGAGGAGGGTCAGATGCTGGGACAAGCAAACCAGCTCTGTAAAAACTATTTGCTACTGCGGTCAGGGAGGGCCTTGGAAAAGCTCATTGGGATTCCTCAGGATCTCAAATAAATAAATCAATAAATAAATAATGTTTTCAACATTTTTTTAACTCTGCCGTGGCCGGTCCCAAGCCCGTGCTGTGAAAAGAGGAGGGTCAGAGGCTGGTACAAGCAAACCAGCTCTGTAAAAACTATTTTCTACTGCGGTCAGGGAGGGTTTTGGAAAAGCTCATTGGGATTCCTCAGGATCTCAAACAAATAAATGAATAAAAAAATAAATAATGTTTTTAACATTTTTTAACTCTGCCCTTGCCGGTCCCAAGCCCGTGCTGTGAAAAGAGGAGGGTCAGATGCTGGGACAAGCAAACCAGCTCTGTAAAAACTATTTGCTACTGCGGTCAGGGAGGGCCTTGGAAAAGCTCATTGGGATTCCTCAGGATCTCAAACAAATAAATGAATAAATAAATAAATAATGTTTTCAACATTTTTTTAACTCTGCCGTGGCCGGTCCCAAGCCCGTGCTGTGAAAAGAGGAGGGTCAGATGCTGGGACAAGCAAACCAGCTCTGTAAAAACTATTTGCTACTGCGGTCAGGGAGGGCCTTGGAAAAGCTCATTGGGATTCCTCAGGATCTCAAACAAATAAATGAATAAATAAATAATGTTTTCAACATTTTTTTAACTCTGCCGTGGCCGGTCCCAAGCCCGTGCTGTGAAAAGAAGAGGGTCAGATGCTGGGACAAGCAAACCAGCTCTTTAAAAAAAACTATTTGCTACTGCGGTCAGGGAGGGCCTTGGAAAAGCTCATTGGGATTCCTCAGAATCTCAAACAAATAAATGAATAAATAAATAAATAAATAATGTTTTTAACATTTTTTAACTCTGCCCTTGCCGGTCCCAAGCCCGTGCTGTGAAAAGAGGAGGGTCAGATGCTGGGACAAGCAAACCAGCTCTGTAAAAACTATTTTCTACTGAGGTCAGGAAGGGCCTTGGAAAAGCTCATTGGGATTCCTCAGGATCTCAAACAAATAAATGAATAAATAAATAAATAATGTTTTCAACATTTTTTTAACTCTGCCGTGGCCGGTCCCAAGCCCGTGCTGTGAAAAGAGGAGGGTCAGATGTTGGGACAAGCAAACCAGCTCTGTAAAAACTATTTGCTACTGCGGTCAGGGAGGGCCTTGGAAAAGCTCATTGGGATTCCTCAGGATCTCAAACAAATAAATGAATAAATAAATAAATAATGTTTTCAACATTTTTTTAACTCTGCCGTGGCCGGTCCCAAGCCCGTGCTGTGAAAAGAAGAGGGTCAGATGCTGGGACAAGCAAACCAGCTCTGTAAAAAAACTATTTGCTACTGCGGTCAGGGAGGGCCTTGGAAAAGCTCATTGGGATTCCTCAGAATCTTAAACAAATAAATGAATAAATAAATAAATAATGTTTTCAACATTTTTTTAACTCTGCCGTGGCCGGTCCCAAGCCCATGCTGTGAAAAAAGGAGGGTCAGATGTTGGGACAAGCAAACCAGCTCTGTAAAAACTATTTGCTACTGCGGTCAGGGAGGGCCTTGGAAAAGCTCATTGGGATTCCTCAGGATCTCAAACAAAAAAATGAATAAATAAATAATGTTTTCAACATTTTTTTAACTCTGCCGTGGCCGGTCCTAAGCCCGTGCTGTGAAAAGAGGAGGGTCAGATGCTGGGACAAGCAAACCAGCTCTGTAAAAACTATTTTCTACTGAGGTCAGGAAGGGCCTTGGAAAAGCTCATTGGGATTCCTCAGGATCTCAAACAAATAAATGAATAAATAAAAAAATAATGTTTTCAACATTTTTTTAACTCTGCCGTGGCCGGTCCCAAGCCCGTGCTGTGAAAAGAGGAGGGTCAGATGTTGGGACAAGCAAACCAGCTCTGTAAAAACTATTTGCTACTGCGGTCAGGGAGGGCCTTGGAAAAGCTCATTGGGATTCCTCAGGATCTCAAACAAATAAATGAATAAATAAATAATGTTTTCAACATTTTTTTAACTCTGCCGTGGCCGATCCCAAGCCCGTGCTGTGAAAAGAAGAGGGTCAGATGCTGGGACAAGCAAACCAGCTCTGTAAAAAAACTATTTGCTACTGCGGTCAGGGAGGGCCTTGGAAAAGCTCATTGGGATTCCTCAGAATCTTAAACAAATAAATGAATAAATAAATAAATAATGTTTTCAACATTTTTTTAACTCTGCCGTGGCCGGTCCCAAGCCCGTGCTGTGAAAAGAGGAGGGTCAGATGCTGGGACAAGCAAACCAGCTCTGTAAAAACTATTTGCTACTGTGGTCAGGGAGGGCCTTGGAAAAGCTCATTGGGATTCCTCAGGATCTCAAACAAATAAATGAATAAATAAATAATGTTTTCAACATTTTTTTAACTCTGCCGTGGCCGGTCCCAAGCCCGTGCTGTGAAAAGAGGAGGGTCAGATGCTGGGACAAGCAAACCAGCTCTGTAAAAACTATTTGCTACTGCGGTCAGGGAGGGCCTTGGAAAAGCTCATTGGGATTCCTCAGGATCTCAAACAAATAAATGAATAAATAAATAATGTTTTCAACATTTTTTTAACTCTGCCGTGGCCGGTCCCAAGCCCGTGCTGTGAAAAGAAGAGGGTCAGATGCTGGGACAAGCAAACCAGCTCTGTAAAAACTATTTTCTACTGAGGTCAGGAAGGGCCTTGGAAAAGCTCATTGGGATTCCTCAGGATCTCAAACAAATAAATGAATAAATAAATAAATAATGTTTTCAACATTTTTTTAACTCTGCCGTGGCCGGTCCCAAGCCCGTGCTGTGAAAAGAGGAGGGTCAGATGTTGGGACAAGCAAACCAGCTCTGTAAAAACTATTTGCTACTGCGGTCAGGGAGGGCCTTGGAAAAGCTCATTGGGATTCCTCAGGATCTCAAACAAATAAATGAATAAATAAATAAATAATGTTTTCAACATTTTTTTAACTCTGCCATGGCCGGTCCCAAGCCCGTGCTGTGAAAAGAGGAGGGTCAGATGCTGGGACAAGCAAACCAGCTCTGTAAAAACTATTTGCTACTGCGGTCAGGGAGGGCCTTGGAAAAGCTCATTGGGATTCCTCAGGATCTCAAACAAATAAATGAATAAATAAATAATGTTTTCAACATTTTTTTAACTCTGCCGTGGCCGGTCCCAAGCCCGTGCTGTGAAAAGAGGAGGGTCAGATGCTGGGACAAGCAAACCAGCTCTGTAAAAACTATTTTCTACTGAGGTCAGGAAGGGCCTTGGAAAAGCTCATTGGGATTCCTCAGGATCTCAAACAAATAAATGAATAAATAAATAAATAATGTTTTCAACATTTTTTTAACTCTGCCGTGGCCGGTCCCAAGCCCGTGCTGTGAAAAGAGGAGGGTCAGATGCTGGGACAAGCAAACCAGCTCTGTAAAAAAACTATTTGCTACTGCGGTCAGGGAGGGCGTTGGAAAAGCTCATTGGGATTGATCAGGATCTCAAACAAATAAATGAATAAATAAATAAATAATGTTTTCAACATTTTTTTAACTCTGCCGTGGCCGGTCCCAAGCCCGTGCTGTGAAAGGAAGAGGGTCCGAGGCTGGGACAAGCAAACCAGCTCTGTAAAAACTATTTTCTACTGCGGTCAGGGAGGGTTTTGGAAAAGCTCATTGGGATTCCTCAGGATCTCAAACAAATAAATGAATAAATAAATAAATAATGTTTTCAACATTTTTTTAACTCTGCCGTGGCCGGTCCCAAGCCCGTGCTGTGAAAAGAGGAGGGTCAGATGCTGGGACATGCAAACCAGCTCTGTAAAAACTATTTGCTACTGCGGTCAGGGAGGGCCTTGGAAAAGCTCATTGGGATTCCTCAGGATCTCAAACAAATAAATGAATAAATAAATAAATAATGTTTTCAACATTTTTTAACTCTGCCGTGGCCGGTCCCAAGCCCGTGCTGTGAAAAGAGGAGGGTCAGATGCTGGGACAAGCAAACCAGCTCTGTAAAAAAAACTATTTGCTACTGCGGTCAGGGAGGGCCTTGGAAAAGCTCATTGGGATTCCTCAGAATCTCAAACAAATAAATGAATAAATGAATAAATAATGTTTTCAACATTTTTTAACTCTGCCGTGGCCGGTCCCAAGCCCGTGCTGTGAAAAGAGGAGGGTCAGATGTTGGGACAAGCAAACCAGCTCTATAAAAAATATTTGCTACTGCGGTCAGGGAGGGCCTTGGAAAAGCTCATTGGGGTTCCTCAGGATCTCAAACAAATAAATGAATAAATAAATAATGTTTTCAACATTTTTTTAACTCTGCCGTGGCCGGTCCCAAGCCCGTGCTGTGAAAAGAGGAGGGTCAGATGCTGGGACAAGCAAACCAGCTCTGTAAAAAAAACTATTTGCTACTGCGGTCAGGGAGGGCCTTGGAAAAGCTCATTGGGATTCCTCAGAATCTCAAACAAATAAATGAATAAATAAATAAATAATGTTTTCAACATTTTTTAACTCTGCCGTGGCCGGTCCCAAGCCCGTGCTGTGAAAAGAGGAGGGTCAGATGCTGGGACAAGCAAACCAGCTCTGTAAAAAAAACTATTTGCTACTGCGGTCAGGGAGGGCCTTGGAAAAGCTCATTGGGATTCCTCAGAATCTCAAACAAATAAATGAATAAATAAATAATGTTTTCAACATTTTTTAACTCTGCCGTGGCCGGTCCCAAGCCCGTGCTGTGAAAAGGGGAGGGTCAGATGTTGGGACAAGCAAACCATTTCTGTAAAAACTATTTGCTACTGTGGTCAGGGAGGGCCTTGGAAAAGCTCATTGGGATTCCTCAGGATCTCAAACAAATAAATGAATAAATAAATAATGTTTTCAACATTTTTTTAACTCTGCCGTGGCCGGTCCCAAGCCCGTGCTGTGAAAAGAGGAGGGTCAGATGCTGGGACAAGAAAACCAGCTCTGTAAAAACTATTTTCTACTGAGGTCAGGAAGGGCCTTGGAAAAGCTCATTGGGATTCCTCAGGATCTCAAGCAAATAAATGAATAAATAAATAAATAATGTTTTCAACATTTTTTAACTCTGCCGTCGCCGGTCCCAAGCCCGTGCTGTGAAAAGAGGAGGGTCAGATGCTGGGACAAGCAAACCAGCTCTGTAAAAACTATTTGCTACTGCGGTCAGGGAGGGCCTTGGAAAAGCTCATTGGGATTCCTCAGGATCTCAAACAAATAAATGAATAAATAAATAATGTTTTCAACATTTTTTTAACTCTGCCATGGCCGGTCCCAAGCCCGTGCTGTGAAAAGAGGAGGGTCAGATGCTGGGATAAGCAAACCAGCTCTGTAAAAACTATTTGATACTGCAGTCAGGGAGGGCCTTGGAAAAGCTCATTGGGATTCCTCAGGATCTCAAACAAATGAATGAATAAATAAATAAATAATGTTTTCAACATTTTTTTAACTCTGCCGTGGCCGGTCCCAAGCTCGTGCTGTGAAAAGAGGAGGGTCAGATGCTGGGACAAGCAAACCAGCTCTGTAAAAACTATTTGCTACTGCGGTCAGGGAGGGCCTTGGAAAAGCTCATTGGGATTCCTCAGGATCTCAAACAAATAAATGATTAAATAATGTTTTCAACATTTTTTTAACTCTGCCGTGGCCGGTCCCAAGCCCGTGCTGTGAAAAGAGGAGGGTCAGATGCTGGGATAAGCAAACCAGCTCTGTAAAAACTATTTGATACTGCAGTCAGGGAGGGCCTTGGAAAAGCTCATTGGGATTCCTCAGGATCTCAAACAAATAAATGAATAAATAAATAAATAATGTTTTCAACATTTTTTAAACTCTGCCGTGGCCGGTCCCAAGCCCGTGCTGTGAAAAAAGGAGGGTCAGATGTTGGGACAAGCAAACCAGCTCTGTAAAAACTATTTGCTACTGCGGTCAGGGAGGGCCTTGGAAAAGCTCATTGGGATTCCTCAGGATCTCAAACAAATAAATGAATAAATAAATAATGTTTTCAACATTTTTTTAACTCTGCCGTGGCCGGTCCCAAGCCCGTGCTGTGAAAAGAGGAGGGTCAGATGCTGGGACAAGCAAACCAGCTCTGTAAAAACTATTTTCTACTGAGGTCAGGAAGGACCTTGGAAAAGCTCATTGGGATTCCTCAGGATCTCAAACAAATAAATGAATAAATAAATAAATAATGTTTTCAACATTTTTTAACTCTGCCGTCGCCGGTCCCAAGCCCGTGCTGTGAAAAGAGGAGGGTCAGATGCTGGGACAAGCAAACCAGCTCTGTAAAAACTATTTGCTACTGCGGTCAGGGAGGGCCTTGGAAAAGCTCATTGGGATTCCTCAGGATCTCAAACAAATAAATGAATAAATAAATAATGTTTTCAAAAATTTTTTAACTCTGCCGTGGCCGGTCCCAAGCCCGTGCTGTGAAAAGAGGAGGGTCAGATGCTGGGACAAGCAAACCAGCTCTGTAAAAACTATTTTCTACTGAGGTCAGGAAGGGCCTTGGAAAAGCTCATTGGGATTCCTCAGGATCTCAAACAAATAAATGAATAAATAAATAAATAATGTTTTCAACATTTTTTAACTCTGCCGTCGCCGGTCCCAAGCCCGTGCTGTGAAAAGAGGAGGGTCAGATGCTGGGACAAGCAAACCAGCTCTGTAAAAACTATTTTCTACTGAGGTCAGGAAGGGCCTTGGAAAAGCTCATTGGGATTCCTCAGGATCTCAAACAAATAAATGAAAAAATAAATAAATAATGTTTTCAACATTTTTTAACTCTGCCGTCGCCGGTCCCAAGCCCGTGCTGTGAAAAGAGGAGGGTCAGATGCTGGGACAAGCAAACCAGCTCTGTAAAAACTATTTGCTACTGCGGTCAGGGAGGGCCTTGGAAAAGCTCAATGGGATTCCTCAGGATCTCAAACAAATAAATGAATAAATAAAAAATTTTTTCAACATTTTTTTAACTCTGCCGTGGCCGGTCCCAAGCCCGTGCTGTGAAAAGAGGAGGGTCAGATGCTGGGACAAGCAAACCAGCTCTGTAAAAACTATTTTCTACTGAGGTCAGGAAGGGCCTTGGAAAAGCTCATTGGGATTCCTCAGGATCTCAAACAAATAAATGAATAAATAAATAAATAATGTTTTCAACATTTTTTAACTCTGACGTCGCCGGTCCCAAGCCCGTGCTGTGAAAAGAGGAGGGTCAGATGCTGGGACAAGCAAACCAGCTCTGTAAAAACTATTTGCTACTGCGGTCAGGGAGGGCCTTGGAAAAGCTCATTGGGATTCCTCAGGATCTCAAACAAATAAATGAATAAATAAATAATGTTTTCAACATTTTTTTAACTCTGTCGTGGCCGGTCTTAAGCCCGTGCTGTGAAAAGAAGAGGGTCAGATGCTGGGACAGGCAAACCAGCTCTGTAAAAACTATTTTCTACTGAGGTCAGGAAGGGCCTTGGAAAAGCTCATTGGGATTCCTCAGGATCTCAAACAAATAAATGAATAAATAAATAAATAATTTTTTCAACATTTTTTAACTCTGCCGTCGCCGGTCCCAAGCCCGTGCTGTAAAAAGAGGAGGGTCAGATGCTGGGACAAGCAAACCAGCTCTGTAAAAACTATTTGCTACTGCGGTCAGGGAGGGCCTTGGAAAAGCTCATTGGGATTCCTCAGGATCTCAAACAAATAAATGA
Source organism: Pelophylax lessonae (assembly GCF_965119305.1). NCBI lineage: Eukaryota > Metazoa > Chordata > Amphibia > Anura > Ranidae > Pelophylax > Pelophylax lessonae. Next base: position 111,091 of record NW_028119898.1, on the reverse strand, counting down.
ATAAATAAATAATGTTTTCAACATTTTTTTAACTCTGCCGTGGCCGGTCCCAAGCCCGTGCTGTGAAAAGAGGAGGGTCAGATGCTGGGATACGCAAACCAGCTCTGTAAAAACTATTTGATACTGCAGTCAGGGAGGGCCTTGGAAAAGCTCATTGGGATTCCTCAGGATCTCAAACAAATAAATGAATAAATAAATAAATAATGTTTTCAACATTTTTTTAACTCTGCCGTGGCCGGTCCCAAGCCCGTGCTGTGAAAAAAGGAGGGTCAGATGTTGGGACAAGCAAACCAGCTCTGTAAAAACTATTTGCTACTGCGGTCAGGGAGGGCCTTGGAAAAGCTCATTGGGATTCCTCAGGATCTCAAACAAATAAATGAATAAATAAATAATGTTTTCAACATTTTTTTAACTCTGCCGTGGCCGGTCCCAAGCCCGTGCTGTGAAAAGAGGAGGGTCAGATGCTGGGACAAGCAAACCAGCTCTGTAAAAACTATTTTCTACTGAGGTCAGGAAGGGCCTTGGAAAAGCTCATTGGGATTCCTCAGGATCTCAAACAAATAAATGAATAAATAAATAAATAATGTTTTCAACATTTTTTTAACTCTGCCGTGGCCGGTCCCAAGCCCGTGCTGTGAAAAGAGGAGGGTCAGATGCTGGGACAAGCAAACCAGCTCTGTAAAAAAAACTATTTGCTACTGCGGTCAGGGAGGGCCTTGGAAAAGCTCATTGGGATTGATCAGGATCTCAAACAAATAAATGAATAAATAAATAAATAATGTTTTCAACATTTTTTTAACTCTGCCGTGGCCGGTCCCAAGCCCGTGCTGTGAAAGGAAGAGGGTCCGAGGCTGGGACAAGCAAACCAGCTCTGTAAAAACTATTTTCTACTGCGGTCAGGGAGGGTTTTGGAAAAGCTCATTGGGATTCCTCAGGATCTCAAACAAATAAATGAATAAATAAATAAATAATGTTTTCAACATTTTTTTAACTCTGCCGTGGCCGGTCCCAAGCCCGTGCTGTGAAAAGAGGAGGGTCAGATGCTGGGACAAGCAAACCAGCTCTGTAAAAACTATTTGCTACTGCGGTCAGGGAGGGCCTTGGAAAAGCTCATTGGGATTCCTCAGGATCTCAAACAAATAAATGAATAAATAAATAAATAATGTTTTCAACATTTTTTAACTCTGCCGTGGCCGGTCCCAAGCCCGTGCTGTGAAAAGAGGAGGGTCAGATGCTGGGACAAGCAAACCAGCTCTGTAAAAAAAACTATTTGCTACTGCGGTCAGGGAGGGCCTTGGAAAAGCTCATTGGGATTCCTCAGAATCTCAAACAAATAAATGAATAAATAAATAAATAATGTTTTCAACATTTTTTAACTCTGCCGTGGCCGGTCCCAAGCCCGTGCTGTGAAAAGAGGAGGGTCAGATGTTGGGACAAGCAAACCAGCTCTATAAAAAATATTTGCTACTGCGGTCAGGGAGGGCCTTGGAAAAGCTCATTGGGGTTCCTCAGGATCTCAAACAAATAAATGAATAAATAAATAATGTTTTCAACATTTTTTTAACTCTGCCGTGGCCGGTCCCAAGCCCGTGCTGTGAAAAGAGGAGGGTCAGATGCTGGGACAAGCAAACCAGCTCTGTAAAAACTATTTTCTACTGAGGTCAGGAAGGGCCTTGGAAAAGCTCATTGGGATTCCTCAGGATCTCAAACAAATAAATGAATAAATAAATAAATAATGTTTTCAACATTTTTTAACTCTGCCGTCGCCGGTCCCAAGCCCGTGCTGTGAAAAGAGGAGGGTCAGATGCTGGGACAAGCAAACCAGCTCTGTAAAAACTATTTGCTACTGCGGTCAGGGAGGGCCTTGGAAAAGCTCATTGGGATTCCTCAGGATCTCAAACAAATAAATGAATAAATAAATAATGTTTTCAACATTTTTTTAACTCTGCCGTGGCCGGTCCCAAGCCCGTGCTGTGAAAAGAGGAGGGTCAGATGCTGGGATACGCAAACCAGCTCTGTAAAAACTATTTGATACTGCAGTCAGGGAGGGCCTTGGAAAAGCTCATTGGGATTCCTCAGGATCTCAAACAAATAAATGAATAAATAAATAAATAATGTTTTCAACATTTTTTTAACTCTGCCGTGGCCGGTCCCAAGCCCGTGCTGTGAAAAGAGAAGGGTCAGATGCTGGGACAAGCAAACCAGCTCTGTAAAAACTATTTGCTACTGCGGTCAGGGAGGGCCTTGGAAAAGCTCATTGGGATTCCTCAGGATCTCAAACAAATAAATGAATAAATAAATAATGTTTTCAACATTTTTTAACTCTGCCGTGGCCGGTCCCAAGCCCGTGCTGTGAAAAGAGGAGGGTCAGATGCTGGGACAAGCAAACCAGCTCTGTAAAAAAAACTATTTGCTACTGCGGTCAGGGAGGGCCTTGGAAAAGCTCATTGGGATTCCTCAGAATCTCAAACAAATAAATGAATAAATAAATAATGTTTTCAACATTTTTTAACTCTGCCGTGGCCGGTCCCAAGCCCGTGCTGTGAAAAGAGGAGGGTCAGATGCTGGGACAAGCAAACCAGCTCTGTAAAAAAAACTATTTGCTACTGCGGTCAGGGAGGGCCTTGGAAAAGCTCATTGGGATTCCTCAGAATCTCAAACAAATAAATGAATAAATAAATAAATAATGTTTTCAACATTTTTTAACTCTGCCGTGGCCGGTCCCAAGCCCGTGCTGTGAAAAGGGGAGGGTCAGATGTTGGGACAAGCAAACCATTTCTGTAAAAACTATTTGCTACTGTGGTCAGGGAGGGCCTTGGAAAAGCTCATTGGGATTCCTCAGGATCTCAAGCAAATAAATGAATAAATAAATAAATAATGTTTTCAACATTTTTTAACTCTGCCGTCGCCGGTCCCAAGCCCGTGCTGTGAAAAGAGGAGGGTCAGATGCTGGGAAAAGCAAACCAGCTCTGTAAAAACTATTTGCTACTGCGGTCAGGGAGGGCCTTGGAAAAGCTCATTGGGATTCCTCAGGATCTCAAACAAATAAATGAATAAATAAATAATGTTTTCAACATTTTTTTAACTCTGCCGTGGCCGGTCCCAAGCCCGTGCTGTGAAAAGAGGAGGGTCAGATGCTGGGATAAGCAAACCAGCTCTGTAAAAACTATTTGATACTGCAGTCAGGGAGGGCCTTGGAAAAAATCATTGGGATTCCTCAGGATCTCAAACAAATAAATGAATAAATAAATAAATAATGTTTTCAACATTTTTTTAACTCTGCCGTGGCCGGTCCCAAGCTCGTGCTGTGAAAAGAGGAGGGTCAGATGCTGGGACAAGCAAACCAGCTCTGTAAAAACTATTTGCTACTGCGGTCAGGGAGGGCCTTGGAAAAGCTCATTGGGATTCCTCAGGATCTCAAACAAATAAATGATTAAATAATGTTTTCAACATTTTTTTAACTCTGCCGTGGCCGGTCCCAAGCCCGTGCTGTGAAAAGAGGAGGGTCAGATGCTGGGATAAGCAAACCAGCTCTGTAAAAACTATTTGATACTGCAGTCAGGGAGGGCCTTGGAAAAGCTCATTGGGATTCCTCAGGATCTCAAACAAATAAATGAATAAATAAATAAATAATGTTTTCAACATTTTTTAAACTCTGCCGTGGCCGGTCCCAAGCCCGTGCTGTGAAAAAAGGAGGGTCAGATGTTGGGACAAGCAAACCAGCTCTGTAAAAACTATTTGCTACTGCGGTCAGGGAGGGCCTTGGAAAAGCTCATTGGGATTCCTCAGGATCTCAAACAAATAAATGAATAAATAAATAATGTTTTCAACATTTTTTTAACTCTGCCGTGGCCGGTCCCAAGCCCGTGCTGTGAAAAGAGGAGGGTCAGATGCTGGGACAAGCAAACCAGCTCTGTAAAAAAACTATTTGCTACTGCGGTCAGGGAGGGCCTTGGAAAAGCTCATTGGGATTGATCAGGATCTCAAACAAATAAATGAATAAATAAATAAATAATGTTTTCAACATTTTTTTAACTCTGCCGTGGCCGGTCCCAAGCCCGTGCTGTGAAAGGAAGAGGGTCCGAGGCTGGGACAAGCAAACCAGCTCTGTAAAAACTATTTTCTACTGCGGTCAGGGAGGGCCTTGGAAAAGCTCATTGGGATTCCTCAGGATCTCAAACAAATAAATGAATAAATAAATAAATAATGTTTTCAACATTTTTTAACTCTTCCGTGGCCGGTCCCAAGCCCGTGCTGTGAAAAGAGGAGGGTCAGATGTTGGGACAAGCAAACCAGCTCTATAAAAAATATTTGCTACTGCGGTCAGGGAGGGCCTTGGAAAAGCTCATTGGGGTTCCTCAGGATCTCAAACAAATAAATGAATAAATAAATAATGTTTTCAACATTTTTTTAACTCTGCCGTGGCCGGTCCCAAGCCCGTGCTGTGAAAAGAGGAGGGTCAGATGCTGGGACAAGCAAACCAGCTCTGTAAAAACTATTTTCTACTGAGGTCAGGAAGGGCCTTGGAAAAGCTCATTGGGATTCCTCAGGATCTCAAACAAATAAATGAATAAATAAATAAATAATGTTTTCAACATTTTTTAACTCTGCCGTCGCCGGTCCCAAGCCCGTGCTGTGAAAAGAGGAGGGTCAGATGCTGGGACAAGCAAACCAGCTCTGTAAAAACTATTTGCTACTGCGGTCAGGGAGGGCCTTGGAAAAGCTCATTGGGATTCCTCAGGATCTCAAACAAATAAATGAATAAATAAATAATGTTTTCAACATTTTTTTAACTCTGCCGTGGCCGGTCCCAAGCCCGTGCTGTGAAAAGAGGAGGGTCAGATGCTGGGATACGCAAACCAGCTCTGTAAAAACTATTTGATACTGCAGTCAGGGAGGGCCTTGGAAAAGCTCATTGGGATTCCTCAGGATCTCAAACAAATAAATGAATAAATAAATAAATAATGTTTTCAACATTTTTTTAACTCTGCCGTGGCCGGTCCCAAGCCCGTGCTGTGAAAAGAGGAGGGTCAGATGCTGGGACAAGCAAACCAGCTCTGTAAAAACTATTTGCTACTGCGGTCAGGGAGGGCCTTGGAAAAGCTCATTGGGATTCCTCAGGATCTCAAACAAATAAATGAATAAATAAATAATGTTTTCAACATTTTTTAACTCTGCCGTGGCCGGTCCCAAGCCCGTGCTGTGAAAAGAGGAGGGTCAGATGCTGGGACAAGCAAACCAGCTCTGTAAAAAAAACTATTTGCTACTGCGGTCAGGGAGGGCCTTGGAAAAGCTCATTGGGATTCCTCAGGATCTCAAACAAATAAATGAATAAATAAATAATGTTTTCAACATTTTTTAACTCTGCCGTGGCCGGTCCCAAGCCCGTGCTGTGAAAAGAGGAGGGTCAGATGCTGGGACAAGCAAACCAGCTCTGTAAAAAAAACTATTTGCTACTGCGGTCAGGGAGGGCCTTGGAAAAGCTCATTGGGATTCCTCAGAATCTCAAACAAATAAATGAATAAATAAATAAATAATGTTTTCAACATTTTTTAACTCTGCCGTGGCCGGTCCCAAGCCCGTGCTGTGAAAAGGGGAGGGTCAGATGTTGGGACAAGCAAACCATTTCTGTAAAAACTATTTGCTACTGTGGTCAGGGAGGGCCTTGGAAAAGCTCATTGGGATTCCTCAGGATCTCAAACAAATAAATGAATAAATAAATAATGTTTTCAACATTTTTTTAACTCTGCCGTGGCCGGTCCCAAGCCCGTGCTGTGAAAAGAGGAGGGTCAGATGCTGGGACAAGCAAACCAGCTCTGTAAAAACTATTTTCTACTGAGGTCAGGAAGGGCCTTGGAAAAGCTCATTGGGATTCCTCAGGATCTAAAGCAAATAAATGAATAAATAAATAAATAATGTTTTCAACATTTTTTAACTCTGCCGTCGCCGGTCCCAAGCCCGTGCTGTGAAAAGAGGAGGGTCAGATGCTGGGACAAGCAAACCAGCTCTGTAAAAACTATTTGCTACTGCGGTCAGGGAGGGCCTTGGAAAAGCTCATTGGGATTCCTCAGGATCTCAAACAAATAAATGAATAAATAAATAATGTTTTCAACATTTTTTTAACTCTGCCATGGCCGGTCCCAAGCCCGTGCTGTGAAAAGAGGAGGGTCAGATGCTGGGATAAGCAAACCAGCTCTGTAAAAACTATTTGATACTGCAGTCAGGGAGGGCCTTGGAAAAGCTCATTGGGATTCCTCAGGATCTCAAACAAATAAATGAATAAATAAATAAATAATGTTTTCAACATTTTTTAAACTCTGCCGTGGCCGGTCCCAAGCCCGTGCTGTAAAAAAAGGAGGGTCAGATGTTGGGACAAGCAAACCAGCTCTGTAAAAACTATTTGCTACTGCGGTCAGGGAGGGCCTTGGAAAAGCTCATTGGGATTCCTCAGGATCTCAAACAAATAAATGAATAAATAAATAATGTTTTCAACATTTTTTTAACTCTGCCGTGGCCGGTCCCAAGCCCGTGCTGTGAAAAGAGGAGGGTCAGATGCTGGGACAAGCAAACCAGCTGTGTAAAAACTATTTTCTACTGAGGTCAGGAAGGACCTTGGAAAAGCTCATTGGGATTCCTCAGGATCTCAAACAAATAAATGAATAAATAAATAAATAATGTTTTCAAAATTTTTTTAACTCTGCCGTGGCCGGTCCCAAGCCCGTGCTGTGAAAAGAGGAGGGTCAGATGCTGGGACAAGCAAACCAGCTCTGTAAAAACTATTTTCTACTGAGGTCAGGAAGGGCCTTGGAAAAGCTCATTGGGATTCCTCAGGATCTCAAACAAATAAATGAATAAATAAATAAATAATGTTTTCAACATTTTTTAACTCTGCCGTCGCCGGTCCCAAGCCCGTGCTGTGAAAAGAGGAGGGTCAGATGCTGGGACAAGCAAACCAGCTCTGTAAAAACTATTTTCTACTGAGGTCAGGAAGGGCCTTGGAAAAGCTCATTGGGATTCCTCAGGATCTCAAACAAATAAATGAAAAAATAAATAAATAATGTTTTCAACATTTTTTAACTCTGCCGTCGCCGGTCCCAAGCGCGTGCTGTGAAAAGAGGAGGGTCAGATGCTGGGACAAGCAAACCAGCTCTGTAAAAACTATTTGCTACTGCGGTCAGGGAGGGCCTTGGAAAAGCTCATTGGGATTCCTCAGGATCTCAAACAAATAAATGAATAAATAAATAATGTTTTCAACATTTTTTTAACTCTGCCGTGGCCGGTCCCAAGCCCGTGCTGTGAAAAGAGGAGGGTCAGATGCTGGGACAAGCAAACCAGCTCTGTAAAAACGATTTTCTACTGAGGTCAGGAAGGGCCTTGGAAAAGCTCATTGGGATTCCTCAGGATCTCAAACAAATAAATGAATAAATAAATAAATAATGTTTTCAACATTTTTTAACTCTGACGTCGCCGGTCCCAAGCCCGTGCTGTGAAAAGAGGAGGGTCAGATGCTGGGACAAGCAAACCAGCTCTGTAAAAACTATTTGCTACTGCGGTCAGGGAGGACCTTGGAAAAGCTCATTGGGATTCCTCAGGATCTCAAACAAATAAATGAATAAATAAATAATGTTTTCAACATTTTTTTAACTCTGTCGTGGCCGGTCCCAAGCCCGTGCTGTGAAAAGAAGAGGGTCAGATGCTGGGACAGGCAAACCAGCTCTGTAAAAACTATTTTCTACTGAGGTCAGGAAGGGCCTTGGAAAAGCTCATTGGGATTCCTCAGGATCTCAAACAAATAAATGAATAAATAAATAAATAATGTTTTCAACATTTTTTAACTCTGCCGTCGCCGGTCCCAAGCCCGTGCTGTAAAAAGAGGAGGGTCAGATGCTGGGACAAGCAAACCAGCTCTGTAAAAACTATTTGCTACTGCGGTCAGGGAGGGCCTTGGAAAAGCTCATTGGGATTCCTCAGGATCTCAAACAAATAAATGAATAAATAAATAATGTTTTCAACATTTTTTTAACTCTGCCGTGGCCGGTCCCAAGCCCGTGCTGTGAAAAGAGGAGGGTCAGATGCTGGGATACGCAAACCAGCTCTGTAAAAACTATTTGATACTGCAGTCAGGGAGGGCCTTGGAAAAGCTCATTGGGATTCCTCAGGATCTCAAACAAATAAATGAATAAATAAATAAATAATGTTTTCAACATTTTTTTAACTCTGCCGTGGCCGGTCCCAAGCCCGTGCTGTGAAAAGAGGAGGGTCAGATGCTGGGACAAGCAAACCAGCTCTGTAAAAACTATTTGCTACTGCGGTCAGGGAGGGCCTTGGAAAAGCTCATTGGGATTCCTCAGGATCTCAAACAAATAAATGAATAAATAAATAATGTTTTCAACATTTTTTAACTCTGCCGTGGCCGGTCCCAAGCCCGTGCTGTGAAAAGAGGAGGGTCAGATGCTGGGACAAGCAAACCAGCTCTGTAAAAAAAACTATTTGCTACTGCGGTCAGGGAGGGCCTTGGAAAAGCTCATTGGGATTCCTCAGAATCTCAAACAAATAAATGAATAAATAAATAAATAATGTTTTCAACATTTTTTAACTCTGCCGTGGCCGGTCCCAAGCCCGTGCTGTGAAAAGGGGAGGGTCAGATGTTGGGACAAGCAAACCATTTCTGTAAAAACTATTTGCTACTGTGGTCAGGGAGGGCCTTGGAAAAGCTCATTGGGATTCCTCAGGATCTCAAACAAATAAATGAATAAATAAATAATGTTTTCAACATTTTTTTAACTCTGCCGTGGCCGGTCCCAAGCCCGTGCTGTGAAAAGAGGAGGGTCAGATGCTGGGACAAGCAAACCAGCTCTGTAAAAACTATTTTCTACTGAGGTCAGGAAGGGCCTTGGAAAAGCTCATTGGGATTCCTCAGGATCTAAAGCAAATAAATGAATAAATAAATAAATAATGTTTTCAACATTTTTTATCTCTGCCGTCGCCGGTCCCAAGCCCGTGCTGTGAAAAGAGGAGGGTCAGATGCTGGGACAAGCAAACCAGCTCTGTAAAAACTATTTGCTACTGCGGTCAGGGAGGGCCTTGGAAAAGCTCATTGGGATTCCTCAGGATCTCAAACAAATAAATGAATAAATAAATAATGTTTTCAACATTTTTTTAACTCTGCCATGGCCGGTCCCAAGCCCGTGCTGTGAAAAGAGGAGGGTCAGATGCTGGGATAAGCAAACCAGCTCTGTAAAAACTATTTGATACTGCAGTCAGGGAGGGCCTTGGAAAAGCTCATTGGGATTCCTCAGGATCTCAAACAAATAAATGAATAAATAAATAAATAATGTTTTCAACATTTTTTAAACTCTGCCGTGGCCGGTCCCAAGCCCGTGCTGTGAAAAAAGGAGGGTCAGATGTTGGGACAAGCAAACCAGCTCTGTAAAAACTATTTGCTACTGCGGTCAGGGAGGGCCTTGGAAAAGCTCATTGGGATTCCTCAGGATCTCAAACAAATAAATGAATAAATAAATAATGTTTTCAACATTTTTTTAACTCTGCCGTGGCCGGTCCCAAGCCCGTGCTGTGAAAAGAGGAGGGTCAGATGCTGGGACAAGCAAACCAGCTGTGTAAAAACTATTTTCTACTGAGGTCAGGAAGGACCTTGGAAAAGCTCATTGGGATTCCTCAGGATCTCAAACAAATAAATGAATAAATAAATAAATAATGTTTTCAAAATTTTTTTAACTCTGCCGTGGCCGGTCCCAAGCCCGTGCTGTGAAAAGAGGAGGGTCAGATGCTGGGACAAGCAAACCAGCTCTGTAAAAACTATTTTCTACTGAGGTCAGGAAGGGCCTTGGAAAAGCTCATTGGGATTCCTCAGGATCTCAAACAAATAAATGAATAAATAAATAAATAATGTTTTCAACATTTTTTAACTCTGCCGTCGCCGGTCCCAAGCCCGTGCTGTGAAAAGAGGAGGGTCAGATGCTGGGACAAGCAAACCAGCTCTGTAAAAACTATTTTCTACTGAGGTCAGGAAGGGCCTTGGAAAAGCTCATTGGGATTCCTCAGGATCTCAAACAAATAAATGAAAAAATAAATAAATAATGTTTTCAACATTTTTTAACTCTGCCGTCGCCGGTCCCAAGCGCGTGCTGTGAAAAGAGGAGGGTCAGATGCTGGGACAAGCAAACCAGCTCTGTAAAAACTATTTGCTACTGCGGTCAGGGAGGGCCTTGGAAAAGCTCATTGGGATTCCTCAGGATCTCAAACAAATAAATGAATAAATAAATAATGTTTTCAACATTTTTTTAACTCTGCCGTGGCCGGTCCCAAGCCCGTGCTGTGAAAAGAGGAGGGTCAGATGCTGGGACAAGCAAACCAGCTCTGTAAAAACGATTTTCTACTGAGGTCAGGAAGGGCCTTGGAAAAGCTCATTGGGATTCCTCAGGATCTCAAACAAATAAATGAATAAATAAATAAATAATGTTTTCAACATTTTTTAACTCTGACGTCGCCGGTCCCAAGCCCGTGCTGTGAAAAGAGGAGGGTCAGATGCTGGGACAAGCAAACCAGCTCTGTAAAAACTATTTGCTACTGCGGTCAGGGAGGACCTTGGAAAAGCTCATTGGGATTCCTCAGGATCTCAAACAAATAAATGAATAAATAAATAATGTTTTCAACATTTTTTTAACTCTGTCGTGGCCGGTCCCAAGCCCGTGCTGTGAAAAGAAGAGGGTCAGATGCTGGGACAGGCAAACCAGCTCTGTAAAAACTATTTTCTACTGAGGTCAGGAAGGGCCTTGGAAAAGCTCATTGGGATTCCTCAGGATCTCAAACAAATAAATGAATAAATAAATAAATAATGTTTTCAACATTTTTTAACTCTGCCGTCGCCGGTCCCAAGCCCGTGCTGTAAAAAGAGGAGGGTCAGATGCTGGGACAAGCAAACCAGCTCTGTAAAAACTATTTGCTACTGCGGTCAGGGAGGGCCTTGGAAAAGCTCATTGGGATTCCTCAGGATCTCAAACAAATAAATGAATAAATAAATAATGTTTTCAACATTTTTTTAACTCTGCCGTGGCCGGTCCCAAGCCCGTGCTGTGAAAAGAGGAGGGTCAGATGCTGGGATACGCAAACCAGCTCTGTAAAAACTATTTGATACTGCAGTCAGGGAGGGCCTTGGAAAAGCTCATTGGGATTCCTCAGGATCTCAAACAAATAAATGAATAAATAAATAAATAAATAATGTTTTCAACATTTTTTTAACTCTGCCGTGGCCGGTCCCAAGCCCGTGCTGTGAAAAGAGGAGGGTCAGATGCTGGGACAAGCAAACCAGCTCTGTAAAAACTATTTGCTACTGCGGTCAGGGAGGGCCTTGGAAAAGCTCATTGGGATTCCTCAGGATCTCAAACAAATAAATGAATAAATAAATAATGTTTTCAACATTTTTTAACTCTGCCGTGGCCGGTCCCAAGCCCGTGCTGTGAAAAGAGGAGGGTCAGATGCTGGGACAAGCAAACCAGCTCTGTAAAAAAAACTATTTGCTACTGCGGTCAGGGAGGGCCTTGGAAAAGCTCATTGGGATTCCTCAGAATCTCAAACAAATAAATGAATAAATAAATAAATAATGTTTTCAACATTTTTTAACTCTGCCGTGGCCGGTCCCAAGCCCGTGCTGTGAAAAGGGGAGGGTCAGGTGTTGGGACAAGCAAACCATTTCTGTAAAAACTATTTGCTACTGTGGTCAGGGAGGGCCTTGGAAAAGCTCATTGGGATTCCTCAGGATCTCAAACAAATAAATGAATAAATAAATAATGTTTTCAACATTTTTTTAACTCTGCCGTGGCCGGTCCCAAGCCCGTGCTGTGAAAAGAGGAGGGTCAGATGCTGGGACAAGCAAACCAGCTCTGTAAAAACTATTTTCTACTGAGGTCAGGAAGGGCCTTGGAAAAGCTCATTGGGATTCCTCAGGATCTCAAGCAAATAAATGAATAAATAAATAAATAATGTTTTCAACATTTTTTAACTCTGCCGTCGCCGGTCCCAAGCCCGTGCTGTGAAAAGAGGAGGGTCAGATGCTGGGACAAGCAAACCAGCTCTGTAAAAACTATTTGCTACTGCGGTCAGGGAGGGCCTTGGAAAAGCTCATTGGGATTCCTCAGGATCTCAAACAAATAAATGAATAAATAAATAATGTTTTCAACATTTTTTTAACTCTGCCGTGGCCGGTCCCAAGCCCGTGCTGTGAAAAGAGGAGGGTCAGATGCTGGGATAAGCAAACCAGCTCTGTAAAAACTATTTTCTACTGAGGTCAGGAAGGGCCTTGGAAAAGCTCATTGGGATTCCTCAGGATCTCAAACAAATAAATGAATAAATAAATAAATAATGTTTTCAACATTTTTTAACTCTGCCGTCGCCGGTCCCAAGCCCGTGCTGTGAAAAGAGGAGGGTCAGATGCTGGGACAAGCAAACCAGCTCTGTAAAAACTATTTTCTACTGAGGTCAGGAAGGGCCTTGGAAAAGCTCATTGGGATTCCTCAGGATCTCAAACAAATAAATGAAAAAATAAATAAATAATGTTTTCAACATTTTTTAACTCTGCCGTCGCCGGTCCCAAGCGCGTGCTGTGAAAAGAGGAGGGTCAGATGCTGGGACAAGCAAACCAGCTCTGTAAAAACTATTTGCTACTGCGGTCAGGGAGGGCCTTGGAAAAGCTCATTGGGATTCCTCAGGATCTCAAACAAATAAATGAATAAATAAATAATGTTTTCAACATTTTTTTAACTCTGCCGTGGCCGGTCCCAAGCCCGTGCTGTGAAAAGAGGAGGGTCAGATGCTGGGACAAGCAAACCAGCTCTGTAAAAACGATTTTCTACTGAGGTCAGGAAGGGCCTTGGAAAAGCTCATTGGGATTCCTCAGGATCTCAAACAAATAAATGAATAAATAAATAAATAATGTTTTCAACATTTTTTAACTCTGACGTCGCCGGTCCCAAGCCCGTGCTGTGAAAAGAGGAGGGTCAGATGCTGGGACAAGCAAACCAGCTCTGTAAAAACTATTTGCTACTGCGGTCAGGGAGGACCTTGGAAAAGCTCATTGGGATTCCTCAGGATCTCAAACAAATAAATGAATAAATAAATAATGTTTTCAACATTTTTTTAACTCTGTCGTGGCCGGTCCCAAGCCCGTGCTGTGAAAAGAAGAGGGTCAGATGCTGGGACAGGCAAACCAGCTCTGTAAAAACTATTTTCTACTGAGGTCAGGAAGGGCCTTGGAAAAGCTCATTGGGATTCCTCAGGATCTCAAACAAATAAATGAATAAATAAATAAATAATGTTTTCAACATTTTTTAACTCTGCCGTCGCCGGTCCCAAGCCCGTGCTGTAAAAAGAGGAGGGTCAGATGCTGGGACAAGCAAACCAGCTCTGTAAAAACTATTTGCTACTGCGGTCAGGGAGGGCCTTGGAAAAGCTCATTGGGATTCCTCAGGATCTCAAACAAATAAATGAATAAATAAATAATGTTTTCAACATTTTTTTAACTCTGCCGTGGCCGGTCCCAAGCCCGTGCTGTGAAAAGAGGAGGGTCAGATGCTGGGATACGCAAACCAGCTCTGTAAAAACTATTTGATACTGCAGTCAGGGAGGGCCTTGGAAAAGCTCATTGGGATTCCTCAGGATCTCAAACAAATAAATGAATAAATAAATAAATAATGTTTTCAACATTTTTTTAACTCTGCCGTGGCCGGTCCCAAGCCCGTGCTGTGAAAAGAGGAGGGTCAGATGCTGGGACAAGCAAACCAGCTCTGTAAAAACTATTTGCTACTGCGGTCAGGGAGGGCCTTGGAAAAGCTCATTGGGATTCCTCAGGATCTCAAACAAATAAATGAATAAATAAATAATGTTTTCAACATTTTTTAACTCTGCCGTGGCCGGTCCCAAGCCCGTGCTGTGAAAAGAGGAGGGTCAGATGCTGGGACAAGCAAACCAGCTCTGTAAAAAAAACTATTTGCTACTGCGGTCAGGGAGGGCCTTGGAAAAGCTCATTGGGATTCCTCAGAATCTCAAACAAATAAATGAATAAATAAATAAATAATGTTTTCAACATTTTTTAACTCTGCCGTGGCCGGTCCCAAGCCCGTGCTGTGAAAAGGGGAGGGTCAGGTGTTGGGACAAGCAAACCATTTCTGTAAAAACTATTTGCTACTGTGGTCAGGGAGGGCCTTGGAAAAGCTCATTGGGATTCCTCAGGATCTCAAACAAATAAATGAATAAATAAATAATGTTTTCAACATTTTTTTAACTCTGCCGTGGCCGGTCCCAAGCCCGTGCTGTGAAAAGAGGAGGGTCAGATGCTGGGACAAGCAAACCAGCTCTGTAAAAACTATTTTCTACTGAGGTCAGGAAGGGCCTTGGAAAAGCTCATTGGGATTCCTCAGGATCTCAAGCAAATAAATGAATAAATAAATAAATAATGTTTTCAACATTTTTTAACTCTGCCGTCGCCGGTCCCAAGCCCGTGCTGTGAAAAGAGGAGGGTCAGATGCTGGGACAAGCAAACCAGCTCTGTAAAAACTATTTGCTACTGCGGTCAGGGAGGGCCTTGGAAAAGCTCATTGGGATTCCTCAGGATCTCAAACAAATAAATGAATAAATAAATAATGTTTTCAACATTTTTTTAACTCTGCCGTGGCCGGTCCCAAGCCCGTGCTGTGAAAAGAGGAGGGTCAGATGCTGGGATAAGCAAACCAGCTCTGTAAAAACTATTTGATACTGCAGTCAGGGAGGGCCTTGGAAAAGCTCATTGGGATTCCTCAGGATCTCAAACAAATAAATGAATAAATAAATAAATAATGTTTTCAACATTTTTTTAACTCTGCCGTGGCCGGTTCCAAGCTCGTGCTGTGAAAAGAGGAGGGTCAGATGCTGGGACAAGCAAACCAGCTCTGTAAAAACTATTTGCTACTGCGGTCAGGGAGGGCCTTGGGAAAGCTCATTGGGATTCCTCAGGATCTCAAACAAATAAATGAATAAATAATGTTTTTAACATTTTTTTAACTCTGCCGTGGCCGATCCCAAGCCCGTGCTGTGAAAAGAGGAGGGTCAGATGCTGGGATAAGCAAACCAGCTCTGTAAAAACTATTTGATACTGCAGTCAGGGAGGGCCTTGGAAAAGCTCATTGGGATTCCTCAGGATCTCAAACAAATAAATGAATAAATGAATAAATAATGTTTTCAACATTTTTTTAACTCTGCCGTGGCCGGTCCCAAGCCCGTGCTGTGAAAAAAGGAGGGTCAGATGTTGAGACAAGCAAACCAGCTCTGTAAAAACTATTTGCTACTGCGGTCAGGGAGGGCCTTGGAAAAGCTCATTGGGATTCCTCAGGATCTCAAACAAATAAATGAATAAATAAATAATGTTTTCAACATTTTTTTAACTCTGTCGTGGCCGGTCCCAAGCCCGTGCTGTGAAAAGAAGAGGGTCAGATGCTGGGACAGGCAAACCAGCTCTGTAAAAACTATTTTCTACTGAGGTCAGGAAGGGCCTTGGAAAAGCTCATTGGGATTCCTCAGGATCTCAAACAAATAAATGAATAAATAAATAAATAATGTTTTCAACATTTTTTAACTCTGCCGTCGCCGGTCCCAAGCCCGTGCTGTAAAAAGAGGAGGGTCAGATGCTGGGACAAGCAAACCAGCTCTGTAAAAACTATTTGCTACTGCGGTCAGGGAGGGCCTTGGAAAAGCTCATTGGGATTCCTCAGGATCTCAAACAAATAAATGAATAAATAAATAATGTTTTCAACATTTTTTTAACTCTGCCGTGGCCGGTCCCAAGCCCGTGCTGTGAAAAGAGGAGGGTCAGATGCTGGGATACGCAAACCAGCTCTGTAAAAACTATTTGATACTGCAGTCAGGGAGGGCCTTGGAAAAGCTCATTGGGATTCCTCAGGATCTCAAACAAATAAATGAATAAATAAATAAATAATGTTTTCAACATTTTTTTAACTCTGCCGTGGCCGGTCCCAAGCCCGTGCTGTGAAAAGAGGAGGGTCAGATGCTGGGACAAGCAAACCAGCTCTGTAAAAACTATTTGCTACTGCGGTCAGGGAGGGCCTTGGAAAAGCTCATTGGGATTCCTCAGGATCTCAAACAAATAAATGAATAAATAAATAATGTTTTCAACATTTTTTAACTCTGCCGTGGCCGGTCCCAAGCCCGTGCTGTGAAAAGAGGAGGGTCAGATGCTGGGACAAGCAAACCAGCTCTGTAAAAAAAACTATTTGCTACTGCGGTCAGGGAGGGCCTTGGAAAAGCTCATTGGGATTCCTCAGAATCTCAAACAAATAAATGAATAAATAAATAAATAATGTTTTCAACATTTTTTAACTCTGCCGTGGCCGGTCCCAAGCCCGTGCTGTGAAAAGGGGAGGGTCAGATGTTGGGACAAGCAAACCATTTCTGTAAAAACTATTTGCTACTGTGGTCAGGGAGGGCCTTGGAAAAGCTCATTGGGATTCCTCAGGATCTCAAACAAATAAATGAATAAATAAATAATGTTTTCAACATTTTTTTAACTCTGCCGTGGCCGGTCCCAAGCCCGTGCTGTGAAAAGAGGAGGGTCAGATGCTGGGACAAGCAAACCAGCTCTGTAAAAACTATTTTCTACTGAGGTCAGGAAGGGCCTTGGAAAAGCTCATTGGGATTCCTCAGGATCTCAAGCAAATAAATGAATAAATAAATAAATAATGTTTTCAACATTTTTTAACTCTGCCGTCGCCGGTCCCAAGCCCGTGCTGTGAAAAGAGGAGGGTCAGATGCTGGGACAAGCAAACCAGCTCTGTAAAAACTATTTGCTACTGCGGTCAGGGAGGGCCTTGGAAAAGCTCATTGGGATTCCTCAGGATCTCAAACAAATAAATGAATAAATAAATAATGTTTTCAACATTTTTTTAACTCTGCCGTGGCCGGTCCCAAGCCCGTGCTGTGAAAAGAGGAGGGTCAGATGCTGGGATAAGCAAACCAGCTCTGTATAAACTATTTGATACTGCAGTCAGGGAGGGCCTTGGAAAAGCTCATTGGGATTCCTCAGGATCTCAAACAAATAAATGAATAAATAAATAAATAATGTTTTCAACATTTTTTTAACTCTGCCGTGGCCGGTTCCAAGCTCGTGCTGTGAAAAGAGGAGGGTCAGATGCTGGGACAAGCAAACCAGCTCTGTAAAAACTATTTGCTACTGCGGTCAGGGAGGGCCTTGGGAAAGCTCATTGGGATTCCTCAGGATCTCAAACAAATAAATGAATAAATAATGTTTTTAACATTTTTTTAACTCTGCCGTGGCCGGTCCCAAGCCCGTGCTGTGAAAAGAGGAGGGTCAGATGCTGGGATAAGCAAACCAGCTCTGTAAAAACTATTTGATACTGCAGTCAGGGAGGGCCTTGGAAAAGCTCATTGGGATTCCTCAGGATCTCAAACAAATAAATGAATAAATGAATAAATAATGTTTTCAACATTTTTTTAACTCTGCCGTGGCCGGTCCCAAGCCCGTGCTGTGAAAAAAGGAGGGTCAGATGTTGGGACAAGCAAACCAGCTCTGTAAAAACTATTTGCTACTGCGGTCAGGGAGGGCCTTGGAAAAGCTCATTGGGATTCCTCAGGATCTCAAACAAATAAATGAATAAATAAATAATGTTTTCAACATTTTTTTAACTCTGCCGTGGCCGGTCCCAAGCCCGTGCTGTGAAAAGAGGAGGGTCAGATGCTGGGATAAGCAAACCAGCTCTGTAAAAACTATTTCATACTGCAGTCAGGGAGGGCCTTGGAAAAGCTCATTGGGATTCCTCAGGATCTCAAACAAATAAATGAATAAATAAATAAATAATGTTTTCAACATTTTTTTAACTCTGCCGTGGCCGGTCCCACGCCCGTGCTGTGAAAAGAGGAGGGTCAGATGCTGGGACAAGCAAACCAGCTCTGTAAAAACTATTTGCTACTGCGGTCAGGGAGGGCCTTGGAAAAGCTCATTGGGATTCCTCAGGATCTCAAACAAATAAATGAATAAATAAATAATGTTTTCAACATTTTTTAACTCTGCTGTGGCCGGTCCCAAGCCCGTGCTGTGAAAAGAGGAGGGTCAGATGCTGGGACAAGCAAACCAGCTCTGTAAAAAAAACTTTTTGCTACTGCGGTCAGGGAGGGCCTTGGAAAAGCTCATTGGGATTCCTCAGAATCTCAAACAAATAAATGAATAAATAAATAAATAATGTTTTCAACATTTTTTAACTCTGCCGTGGCCGGTCCCAAGCCCGTGCTGTGAAAAGAGGAGGGTCAGATGTTGGGACAAGCAAACCAGCTCTTTAAAAACTATTTGCTACTGCGGTCAGGGAGGGCCTTGGAAAAGCTCATTGGGGTTCCTCAGGATCTCAAACAAATAAATGAATAAATAAATAATGTTTTCAACATTTTTTTAACTCTGCCGTGGCCGGTCCCAAGCCCGTGCTGTGAAAAGAGGAGGGTCAGATGCTGGGACAAGCAAACCAGCTCTGTAAAAACTATTTTCTACTGAGGTCAGGAAGGGCCTTGGAAAAGCTCATTGGGATTCCTCAGGATCTCAAATAAATAAATGAATAAATAAATAAATAATGTTTTCAACATTTTTTAACTCTGCCGTCGCCGGTCCCAAGCCCGTGCTCTGAAAAGAGGAGGGTCAGATGCTGGGACAAGCAAACCAGCTCTGTAAAAACTATTTGCTACTGCGGTCAGGGAGGGCCTTGGAAAAGCTCATTGGGATTCCTCAGGATCTCAAACAAATAAATGAATAAATAAATAATGTTTTCAACATTTTTTTAACTCTGCCGTGGCCGGTCCCAAGCCCGTGCTGTGAAAAGAGGAGGGTCAGATGCTGGGATAAGCAAACCAGCTCTATAAAAACTATTTGATACTGCAGTCAGGGAGGGCCTTGGAAAAGCTCATTGGGATTCCTCAGGATCTCAAACAAATAAATGAATAAATAAATAAATAATGTTTTCAACATTTTTTTAACTCTGCCGTGGCAGGTCCCAAGCCCGTGCTGTGAAAAGAGGAGGGTCAGATGCTGGGACAAGCAAACCAGCTCTGTAAAAACTATTTGCTACTGCGGTCAGGGAGGGCCTTGGAAAAGCTCATTGGGATTCCTCAGGATCTCAAACAAATAAATGAATAAATAATGTTTTCAACATTTTTTTAACTCTGCCGTGGCCGGTCCCAAGCCCGTGCTGTGAAAAGAGGAGGGTCAGATGCTGGGATAAGCAAACCAGCTCTGTAAAAACTATTTGATACTACAGTCAGGGAGGGCCTTGGAAAAGCTCATTGGGATTCCTCAGGATCTCAAACAAATAAATGAATAAATAAATAATGTTTTCAACATTTTTTTTAACTCTGCCGTGGTCTGTCCCAAGCCCGTGCTGTGAAAAGAGGAGGGTCAGATGCTGGGACAAGCAAACCAGCTCTGTAAAAACTATTTGCTACTGCGGTCAGGGAGGGCCTTGGAAAAGCTCATTGGGATTCCTCAGGATCTCAAACAAATAAATGAATAAATAAATAAATAATGTTTTCAACATTTTTTAACTCTGCCGTGGCTGGTCCCAAGCCCGTGCTGTGAAAAGAGGAGGGTCAGATGCTGGGACAAGGAAACCAGCTCTGTAAAAACTATTTGCTACTGCGGTCAGGGAGGGCCTTGGAAAAGCTCATTGGGATTCCTCAGGATCTCAAACAAATAAATGAATAAATAAATAATGTTTTCAACATTTTTTAACTCTGCCATCGCCGGTCCCAAGCCTGTGCTGTGAATAGAGGAGGGTCAGATGCTGGGATAAGCAAACCAGCTCTGTAAAAACTATTTGCTACTGCGGTCAGGGAGGGCCTTGGAAAAGCTCATTGGGATTCCTCAGGATCTCAAACAAATAAGTGAATAAATAAATAATGTTTTCAACATTTTTTAACTCTGCCGTGGCCGGTCCCAAGCTCGTGCTGTGAAAAGAAGAGGGTCAGATGCTGGGACAAGCAAACCAGCTCTGTAAAAAAAACTATTTGCTACTGCGGTCAGGGAGGGCCTTGGAAAAGCTCATTGGGATTCCTCAGAATCTCAAACAAATAAATGAATAAATAAACAAATAATGTTTTCAACATTTTTTAACTCTGCCGTGGCCGGTCCCAAGCCCGTGCTGTGAAAAGAGGAGGGTCAGATGTTGGGACAAGCAAACCAGCTCTGTAAAAACTATTTGCTACTGCGGTCAGGGAGGGCCTTGGAAAAGCTCATTGGGATTCCTCAGGATCTCAAACAAATAAATGAATAAATAAATAATGTTTTCAACATTTTTTAACTCTGCCGTGGCCGGTCCCAAGCCCGTGCTGTGAAAAGAGGAGGGTCAGATGCTGGGACAAGCAAACCAGCTCTGTAAAAAAAACTATTTGCTACTGCGGTCAGGGAGGGCCTTGGAAAAGCTCATTGGGATTCCTCAGGATCTCAAACAAATAAATGAATAAATAAATAATGTTTTCAACATTTTTTAACTCTGCCGTGGCCGGTCCCAAGCCCGTGCTGTGAAAAGAGGAGGGTCAGATGCTGGGACAAGCAAACCAGCTCTGTAAAAAAAACTATTTGCTACTGCGGTCAGGGAGGGCCTTGGAAAAGCTCATTGGGATTCCTCAGAATCTCAAACAAATAAATGAATAAATAAATAAATAATGTTTTCAACATTTTTTAACTCTGCCGTGGCCGGTCCCAAGCCCGTGCTGTGAAAAGGGGAGGGTCAGATGTTGGGACAAGCAAACCATTTCTGTAAAAACTATTTGCTACTGTGGTCAGGGAGGGCCTTGGAAAAGCTCATTGGGATTCCTCAGGATCTCAAACAAATAAATGAATAAATAATGTTTTCAACATTTTTTTAACTCTGCCGTGGCCGGTCCCAAGCCCGTGCTGTGAAAAGAGGAGGGTCAGATGCTGGGATAAGCAAACCAGCTCTGTAAAAACTATTTGATACTACAGTCAGGGAGGGCCTTGGAAAAGCTCATTGGGATTCCTCAGGATCTCAAACAAATAAATGAATAAATAAATAATGTTTTCAACATTTTTTTTAACTCTGCCGTGGTCTGTCCCAAGCCCGTGCTGTGAAAAGAGGAGGGTCAGATGCTGGGACAAGCAAACCAGCTCTGTAAAAACTATTTGCTACTGCGGTCAGGGAGGGCCTTGGAAAAGCTCATTGGGATTCCTCAGGATCTCAAACAAATAAATGAATAAATAAATAAATAATGTTTTCAACATTTTTTAACTCTGCCGTGGCTGGTCCCAAGCCCGTGCTGTGAAAAGAGGAGGGTCAGATGCTGGGACAAGGAAACCAGCTCTGTAAAAACTATTTGCTACTGCGGTCAGGGAGGGCCTTGGAAAAGCTCATTGGGATTCCTCAGGATCTCAAACAAATAAATGAATAAATAAATAATGTTTTCAACATTTTTTAACTCTGCCATCGCCGGTCCCAAGCCTGTGCTGTGAATAGAGGAGGGTCAGATGCTGGGATAAGCAAACCAGCTCTGTAAAAACTATTTGCTACTGCGGTCAGGGAGGGCCTTGGAAAAGCTCATTGGGATTCCTCAGGATCTCAAACAAATAAGTGAATAAATAAATAATGTTTTCAACATTTTTTAACTCTGCCGTGGCCGGTCCCAAGCTCGTGCTGTGAAAAGAAGAGGGTCAGATGCTGGGACAAGCAAACCAGCTCTGTAAAAAAAACTATTTGCTACTGCGGTCAGGGAGGGCCTTGGAAAAGCTCATTGGGATTCCTCAGAATCTCAAACAAATAAATGAATAAATAAACAAATAATGTTTTCAACATTTTTTAACTCTGCCGTGGCCGGTCCCAAGCCCGTGCTGTGAAAAGAGGAGGGTCAGATGTTGGGACAAGCAAACCAGCTCTGTAAAAACTATTTGCTACTGCGGTCAGGGAGGGCCTTGGAAAAGCTCATTGGGATTCCTCAGGATCTCAAACAAATAAATGAATAAATAAATAATGTTTTCAACATTTTTTAACTCTGCCGTGGCCGGTCCCAAGCCCGTGCTGTGAAAAGAGGAGGGTCAGATGCTGGGACAAGCAAACCAGCTCTGTAAAAAAAACTATTTGCTACTGCGGTCAGGGAGGGCCTTGGAAAAGCTCATTGGGATTCCTCAGGATCTCAAACAAATAAATGAATAAATAAATAATGTTTTCAACATTTTTTAACTCTGCCGTGGCCGGTCCCAAGCCCGTGCTGTGAAAAGAGGAGGGTCAGATGCTGGGACAAGCAAACCAGCTCTGTAAAAAAAACTATTTGCTACTGCGGTCAGGGAGGGCCTTGGAAAAGCTCATTGGGATTCCTCAGAATCTCAAACAAATAAATGAATAAATAAATAAATAATGTTTTCAACATTTTTTAACTCTGCCGTGGCCGGTCCCAAGCCCGTGCTGTGAAAAGGGGAGGGTCAGATGTTGGGACAAGCAAACCATTTCTGTAAAAACTATTTGCTACTGTGGTCAGGGAGGGCCTTGGAAAAGCTCATTGGGATTCCTCAGGATCTCAAACAAATAAATGAATAAATAATGTTTTCAACATTTTTTTAACTCTGCCGTGGCCGGTCCCAAGCCCGTGCTGTGAAAAGAGGAGGGTCAGATGCTGGGATAAGCAAACCAGCTCTGTAAAAACTATTTGATACTACAGTCAGGGAGGGCCTTGGAAAAGCTCATTGGGATTCCTCAGGATCTCAAACAAATAAATGAATAAATAAATAATGTTTTCAACATTTTTTTTAACTCTGCCGTGGTCTGTCCCAAGCCCGTGCTGTGAAAAGAGGAGGGTCAGATGCTGGGACAAGCAAACCAGCTCTGTAAAAACTATTTGCTACTGCGGTCAGGGAGGGCCTTGGAAAAGCTCATTGGGATTCCTCAGGATCTCAAACAAATAAATGAATAAATAAATAAATAATGTTTTCAACATTTTTTAACTCTGCCGTGGCTGGTCCCAAGCCCGTGCTGTGAAAAGAGGAGGGTCAGATGCTGGGACAAGGAAACCAGCTCTGTAAAAACTATTTGCTACTGCGGTCAGGGAGGGCCTTGGAAAAGCTCATTGGGATTCCTCAGGATCTCAAACAAATAAATGAATAAATAAATAATGTTTTCAACATTTTTTAACTCTGCCATCGCCGGTCCCAAGCCTGTGCTGTGAATAGAGGAGGGTCAGATGCTGGGATAAGCAAACCAGCTCTGTAAAAACTATTTGCTACTGCGGTCAGGGAGGGCCTTGGAAAAGCTCATTGGGATTCCTCAGGATCTCAAACAAATAAGTGAATAAATAAATAATGTTTTCAACATTTTTTAACTCTGCCGTGGCCGGTCCCAAGCTCGTGCTGTGAAAAGAAGAGGGTCAGATGCTGGGACAAGCAAACCAGCTCTGTAAAAAAAACTATTTGCTACTGCGGTCAGGGAGGGCCTTGGAAAAGCTCATTGGGATTCCTCAGAATCTCAAACAAATAAATGAATAAATAAACAAATAATGTTTTCAACATTTTTTAACTCTGCCGTGGCCGGTCCCAAGCCCGTGCTGTGAAAAGAGGAGGGTCAGATGTTGGGACAAGCAAACCAGCTCTGTAAAAACTATTTGCTACTGCGGTCAGGGAGGGCCTTGGAAAAGCTCATTGGGATTCCTCAGGATCTCAAACAAATAAATGAATAAATAAATAATGTTTTCAACATTTTTTAACTCTGCCGTGGCCGGTCCCAAGCCCGTGCTGTGAAAAGAGGAGGGTCAGATGCTGGGACAAGCAAACCAGCTCTGTAAAAAAAACTATTTGCTACTGCGGTCAGGGAGGGCCTTGGAAAAGCTCATTGGGATTCCTCAGGATCTCAAACAAATAAATGAATAAATAAATAATGTTTTCAACATTTTTTAACTCTGCCGTGGCCGGTCCCAAGCCCGTGCTGTGAAAAGAGGAGGGTCAGATGCTGGGACAAGCAAACCAGCTCTGTAAAAAAAACTATTTGCTACTGCGGTCAGGGAGGGCCTTGGAAAAGCTCATTGGGATTCCTCAGAATCTCAAACAAATAAATGAATAAATAAATAAATAATGTTTTCAACATTTTTTAACTCTGCCGTGGCCGGTCCCAAGCCCGTGCTGTGAAAAGGGGAGGGTCAGATGTTGGGACAAGCAAACCATTTCTGTAAAAACTATTTGCTACTGTGGTCAGGGAGGGCCTTGGAAAAGCTCATTGGGATTCCTCAGGATCTCAAACAAATAAATGAATAAATAAATAATGTTTTCAACATTTTTTTAACTCTGCCGTGGCCGGTCCCAAGCCCGTGCTGTGAAAAGAGGAGGGTCAGATGCTGGGACAAGCAAACCAGCTCTGTAAAAACTATTTTCTACTGAGGTCAGGAAGGGCCTTGGAAAAGCTCATTGGGATTCCTCAGGATATCAAGCAAATAAATGAATAAATAAATAAATAATGTTTTCAACATTTTTTAACTCTGCCGTCGCCGGTCCCAAGCCCGTGCTGTGAAAAGAGGAGGGTCAGATGCTGGGACAAGCAAACCAGCTCTGTAAAAACTATTTGCTACTGCGGTCAGGGAGGGCCTTGGAAAAGCTTATTGGGATTCCTCAGGATCTCAAACAAATAAATGAATAAATAAATAATGTTTTCAACAATTTTTTTAACTCTGCCGTGGCCGGTCCCAAGCCCGTGCTGTGAAAAGAGGAGGGTCAGATGCTGGGATAAGCAAACCAGCTCTGTAAAAACTATTTGATACTGCAGTCAGGGAGGGCCTTGGAAAAGCTCATTGGGATTCCTCAGGATCTCAAACAAATAAATGAATAAATAATGTTTTCAACATTTTTTTAACTCTGCCGTAGCCGGTCCCAAGCCCGTGCTGTGAAAAGAGGAGGGTCAGATGCTGGGATAAGCAAACCAGCTCTGTAAAAACTATTTGATACTGCAGTCAGGGAGGGCCTTGGAAAAGCTCATTGGGATTCCTCAGGATCTCAAACAAATAAATGAATAAATAAATAATGTTTTCAACATTTTTTTAACTCTGCCGTGGCCGGTCCCAAGCCCGTGCTGTGAAAAGAGGAGGGTCAGATGCTGGGACAAGCAAACCAGCTCTGTAAAAACTATTTTCTACTGAGGTCAGGAAGGACCTTGGAAAAGCTCATTGGGATTCCTCAGGATCTCAAACAAATAAATGAATAAATAAATAAATAATGTTTTCAACATTTTTTAACTCTGCCGTCGCCGGTCCCAAGCCCGTGCTGTGAAAAGAGGAGGGTCAGATGCTGGGACAAGCAAACCAGCTCTGTAAAAACTATTTGCTACTGCGGTCAGGGAGGGCCTTGGAAAAGCTCATTGGGATTCCTCAGGATCTCAAACAAATAAATGAATAAATAAATAATGTTTTCAAAATTTTTTTAACTCTGCCGTGGCCGGTCCCAAGCCCGTGCTGTGAAAAGAGGAGGGTCAGATGCTGGGACAAGCAAACCAGCTCTGTAAAAACTATTTTCTACTGAGGTCAGGAAGGGCCTTGGAAAAGCTCATTGGGATTCCTCAGGATCTCAAACAAATAAATGAATAAATAAATAAATAATGTTTTCAACATTTTTTAACTCTGCCGTCGCCGGTCCCAAGCCCGTGCTGTGAAAAGAGGAGGGTCAGATGCTGGGACAAGCAAACCAGCTCTGTAAAAACTATTTTCTACTGAGGTCAGGAAGGGCCTTGGAAAAGCTCATTGGGATTCCTCAGGATCTCAAACAAATAAATGAAAAAATAAATAAATAATGTTTTTAACATTTTTTAACTCTGCCGTCGCCGGTCCCAAGCCCGTGCTGTGAAAAGAGGAGGGTCAGATGCTGGGACAAGCAAACCAGCTCTGTAAAAACTATTTGCTACTGCGGTCAGGGAGGGCCTTGGAAAAGCTCATTGGGATTCCTCAGGATCTCAAACAAATAAATGAATAAATAAATAATGTTTTCAACATTTTTTTAACTCTGCCGTGGCCGGTCCCAAGCCCGTGCTGTGAAAAGAGGAGGGTCAGATGCTGGGACAAGCAAACCAGCTCTGTAAAAACTATTTTCTACTGAGGTCAGGAAGGGCCTTGGAAAAGCTCATTGGGATTCCTCAGGATCTCAAACAAATAAATGAATAAATAAATAAATAATGTTTTCAACATTTTTTAACTCTGACGTCGCCGGTCCCAAGCCCGTGCTGTGAAAAGAGGAGGGTCAGATGCTGGGACAAGCAAACCAGCTCTGTAAAAACTATTTGCTACTGCGGTCAGGGAGGGCCTTGGAAAAGCTCATTGGGATTCCTCAGGATCTCAAACAAATAAATGAATAAATAAATAATGTTTTCAACATTTTTTTAACTCTGTCGTGGCCGGTCCCAAGCCCGTGCTGTGAAAAGAAGAGGGTCAGATGCTGGGACAGGCAAACCAGCTCTGTAAAAACTATTTTCTACTGAGGTCAGGAAGGGCCTTGGAAAAGCTCATTGGGATTCCTCAGGATCTCAAACAAATGAATGAATAAATAAATAAATAATGTTTTCAACATTTTTTAACTTTGCCGTCGCCGGTCCCAAGCCCGTGCTGTAAAAAGAGGAGGGTCAGATGCTGGGACAAGCAAACCAGCTCTGTAAAAACTATTTGCTACTGCGGTCAGGGAGGGCCTTGGAAAAGCTCATTGGGATTCCTCAGGATCTCAAACAAATAAATGAATAAATAAATAATGTTTTCAACATTTTTTTAACACTGCCGTGGCCGGTCCCAAGCCCGTGCTGTGAAAAGAGGAGGGTCAGATGCTGGGATACGCAAACCAGCTCTGTAAAAACTATTTGATACTGCAGTCAGGGAGGGCCTTGGAAAAGCTCATTGGGATTCCTCAGGATCTCAAACAAATAAATGAATAAATAAATAAATAATGTTTTCAACATTTTTTTAACTCTGCCGTGGCCGGTCCCAAGCCCGTGCTGTGAAAAGAGGAGGGTCAGATGCTGGGACAAGCAAACCAGCTCTGTAAAAACTATTTGCTACTGCGGTCAGGGAGGGCCTTGGGAAACCTCATTGGGATTCCTCAGGATCTCAAACAAATAAATGAATAAATAAATAATGTTTTCAACATTTTTTAACTCTGCCGTGGCCGGTCCCAAGCCCGTGCTGTGAAAAGAGGAGGGTCAGATGCTGGGACAAGCAAACCAGCTCTGTAAAAAAAACTATTTGCTACTGCGGTCAGGGAGGGCCTTGGAAAAGCTCATTGGGATTCCTCAGAATCTCAAACAAATAAATGAATAAATAAATAAATAATGTTTTCAACATTTTTTAACTCTGCCGTCGCCGGTCCCAAGCCCGTGCTCTGAAAAGAGGAGGGTCAGATGCTGGGACAAGCAAACCAGCTCTGTAAAAACTATTTGCTACTGCGGTCAGGGAGGGCCTTGGAAAAGCTCATTGGGATTCCTCAGGATCTCAAACAAATAAATGAATAAATAAATAATGTTTTCAACATTTTTTTAACTCTGCCGTGGCCGGTCCCAAGCCCGTGCTGTGAAAAGAGGAGGGTCAGATGCTGGGATAAGCAAACCAGCTCTATAAAAACTATTTGATACTGCAGTCAGGGAGGGCCTTGGAAAAGCTCATTGGGATTCCTCAGGATCTCAAACAAATAAATGAATAAATAAATAAATAATGTTTTCAACATTTTTTTAACTCTGCCGTGGCCGGTCCCAAGCCCGTGCTGTGAAAAGAGGAGGGTCAGATGCTGGGACAAGCAAACCAGCTCTGTAAAAACTATTTGCTACTGCGGTCAGGGAGGGCCTTGGAAAAGCTCATTGGGAATCCTCAGGATCTCAAACAAATAAATGAATAAATAATGTTTTCAACATTTTTTTAACTCTGCCGTGGCCGGTCCCAAGCCCGTGCTGTGAAAAGAGGAGGGTCAGATGCTGGGATAAGCAAACCAGCTCTGTAAAACTATTTGATACTACAGTCAGGGAGGGCCTTGGAAAAGCTCATTGGGATTCCTCAGGATCTCAAACAAATAAATGAATAAATAAATAATGTTTTCAACATTTTTTTTAACTCTGCCGTGGTCTGTCCCAAGCCCGTGCTGTGAAAAGAGGAGGGTCAGATGTTGGGACAAGCAAACCAGCTCTGTAAAAACTATTTGCTACTGCGGTCAGGGAGGGCCTTGGAAAAGCTCATTGGGATTCCTCAGGATCTCAAACAAATAAATGAATAAATAAATAATGTTTTCAACATTTTTTTAACTCTGCCGTGGCCGGTCCCAAGCCCGTGCTGTGAAAAGAGGAGGGTCAGATGCTGGGATAAGCAAACCAGCTCTGTAAAAACTATTTCATACTGCAGTCAGGGAGGGCCTTGGAAAAGCTCATTGGGATTCCTCAGGATCTCAAACAAATAAATGAATAAATAAATAAATAATGTTTTCAACATTTTTTTAACTCTGCCGTGGCCGGTCCCAAGCCCGTGCTGTGAAAAGAGGAGGGTCAGATGCTGGGACATGCAAACCAGCTCTGTAAAAACTATTTGCTACTGCGGTCAGGGAGGGCCTTGGAAAAGCTCATTGGGATTCCTCAGGATCTCAAACAAATAAATGAATAAATAAATAATGTTTTCAACATTTTTTAACTCTGCCGTGGCCGGTCCCAAGCCCGTGCTGTGAAAAGAGGAGGGTCAGATGCTGGGACAAGCAAACCAGCTCTGTAAAAAAAACTATTTGCTACTGCGGTCAGGGAGGGCCTTGGAAAAGCTCATTGGGATTCCTCAGAATCTCAAACAAATAAATGAATAAATAAATAAATAATGTTTTCAACATTTTTTAACTCTGCCGTGGCCGGTCCCAAGCCCGTGCTGTGAAAAGAGGAGGGTCAGATGTTGGGACAAGCAAACCAGCTCTTTAAAAACTATTTGCTACTGCGGTCAGGGAGGGCCTTGGAAAAGCTCATTGGGGTTCCTCAGGATCTCAAACAAATAAATGAATAAATAAATAATGTTTTCAACATTTTTTTAACTCTGCCGTGGCCGGTCCCAAGCCTGTGCTCTGAAAAGAGGAGGGTCAGATGCTGGGACAAGCAAACCAGCTCTGTAAAAACTATTTGCTACTGCGGTCAGGGAGGGCCTTGGAAAAGCTCATTGGGATTCCTCAGGATCTCAAACAAATAAATGAATAAATAAATAAATAATGTTTTCAACATTTTTTAACTCTGCCGTGGCCGGTCCCAAGCCCGTGCTGTGAAATGAGGAGGGTCAGATGCTGGGATAAGCAAACCAGCTCTATAAAAACTATTTGATACTGCAGTCAGGGAGGGCCTTGGAAAAGCTCATTGGGATTCCTCAGGATCTCAAACAAATAAATGAATAAATAAATAAATAATGTTTTCAACATTTTTTTAACTCTGCCGTGGCCGGTCCCAAGCCCGTGCTGTGAAAAGAGGAGGGTCAGATGCTGGGACAAGCAAACCAGCTCTGTAAAAACTATTTGCTACTGCGGTCAGGGAGGGCCTTGGAAAAGCTCATTGGGATTCCTCAGGATCTCAAACAAATAAATGAATAAATAATGTTTTCAACATTTTTTTAACTCTGCCGTGGCCGGTCCCAAGCCCGTGCTGTGAAAAGAGGAGGGTCAGATGCTGGTATAAGCAAACCAGCTCTGTAAAAACTATTTGATACTACAGTCAGGGAGGGCCTTGGAAAAGCTCATTGGGATTCCTCAGGATCTCAAACAAATAAATGAATAAATAAATAATGTTTTCAACATTTTTTTTAACTCTGCCGTGGTCTGTCCCAAGCCCGTGCTGTGAAAAGAGGAGGGTCAGATGCTGGGACAAGCAAACCAGCTCTGTAAAAACTATTTGCTACTGCGGTCAGGGAGGGCCTTGGAAAAGCTCATTGGGATTCCTCAGGATCTCAAACAAATAAATGAATAAATAAATAAATAATGTTTTCAACATTTTTTAACTCTGCCGTGGCTGGTCCCAAGCCCGTGCTGTGAAAAGAGGAGGGTCAGATGCTGGGACAAGGAAACCAGCTCTGTAAAAACTATTTGCTACTGCGGTCAGGGAGGGCCTTGGAAAAGCTCATTGGGATTCCTCAGGATCTCAAACAAATAAATGAATAAATAAATAATGTTTTCAACATTTTTTAACTCTGCCATCGCCGGTCCCAAGCCTGTGCTGTGAATAGAGGAGGGTCAGATGCTGGGACAAGCAAACCAGCTCTGTAAAAACTATTTGCTACTGCGGTCAGGGAGGGCCTTGGAAAAGCTCATTGGGATTCCTCAGGATCTCAAACAAATAAATGAATAAATAAATAATGTTTTCAACATTTTTTAACTCTGCCGTGGCCGGTCCCAAGCCCGTGATGTGAAAAGAAGAGGGTCAGATGCTGGGACAAGCAAACCAGCTCTGTAAAAAAAACTATTTGCTACTGCGGTCAGGGAGGGCCTTGGAAAAGCTCATTGGGATTCCTCAGAATCTCAAACAAATAAATGAATAAATAAATAAATAATGTTTTCAACATTTTTTAACTCTGCCGTGGCCGGTCCCAAGCCCGTGCTGTGAAAAGAGGAGGGTCAGATGTTGGGACAAGCAAACCAGCTCTGTAAAAACTATTTGCTACTGCGGTCAGGGAGGGCCTTGGAAAAGCTCATTGGGATTCCTCAGGATCTCAAACAAATAAATGAATAAATAAATAATGTTTTCAACATTTTTTAACTCTGCCGTGGCCGGTCCCAAGCCCGTGCTGTGAAAAGAGGAGGGTCAGATGCTGGGACAAGCAAACCAGCTCTGTAAAAAAAACTATTTGCTACTGCGGTCAGGGAGGGCCTTGGAAAAGCTCATTGGGATTCCTCAGGATCTCAAACAAATAAATGAATAAATAAATAATGTTTTCAACATTTTTTAACTCTGCCGTGGCCGGTCCCAAGCCCGTGCTGTGAAAAGAGGAGGGTCAGATGCTGGGACAAGCAAACCAGCTCTGTAAAAAAAACTATTTGCTACTGCGGTCAGGGAGGGCCTTGGAAAAGCTCATTGGGATTCCTCAGAATCTCAAACAAATAAATGAATAAATAAATAAATAATGTTTTCAACATTTTTTAACTCTGCCGTGGCCGGTCCCAAGCCCGTGCTGTGAAAAGGGGAGGGTCAGATGTTGGGACAAGCAAACCATTTCTGTAAAAACTATTTGCTACTGTGGTCAGGGAGGGCCTTGGAAAAGCTCATTGGGATTCCTCAGGATCTCAAACAAATAAATGAATAAATAAATAATGTTTTCAACATTTTTTTAACTCTGCCGTGGCCGGTCCCAAGCCCGTGCTGTGAAAAGAGGAGGGTCAGATGCTGGGACAAGCAAACCAGCTCTGTAAAAACTATTTTCTACTGAGGTCAGGAAGGGCCTTGGAAAAGCTCATTGGGATTCCTCAGGATCTCAAGCAAATAAATGAATAAATAAATAAATAATGTTTTCAACATTTTTTAACTCTGCCGTCGCCGGTCCCAAGCCCGTGCTGTGAAAAGAGGAGGGTCAGATGCTGGGACAAGCAAACCAGCTCTGTAAAAACTATTTGCTACTGCGGTCAGGGAGGGCCTTGGAAAAGCTCATTGGGATTCCTCAGGATCTCAAACAAATAAATGAATAAATAATGTTTTCAACATTTTTTTAACTCTGCCGTGGCCGGTCCCAAGCCCGTGCTGTGAAAAGAGGAGGGTCAGATGCTGGGATAAGCAAACCAGCTCTGTAAAAACTATTTGATACTACAGTCAGGGAGGGCCTTGGAAAAGCTCATTGGGATTCCTCAGGATCTCAAACAAATAAATGAATAAATAAATAATGTTTTCAACATTTTTTTTAACTCTGCCGTGGTCTGTCCCAAGCCCGTGCTGTGAAAAGAGGAGGGTCAGATGTTGGGACAAGCAAACCAGCTCTGTAAAAACTATTTGCTACTGCGGTCAGGGAGGGCCTTGGAAAAGCTCATTGGGATTCCTCAGGATCTCAAACAAATAAATGAATAAATAAATAATGTTTTCAACATTTTTTTAACTCTGCCGTGGCCGGTCCCAAGCCCGTGCTGTGAAAAGAGGAGGGTCAGATGCTGGGACAAGCAAACCAGCTCTGTAAAAACTATTTGCTACTGCGGTCAGGGAGGGCCTTGGAAAAGCTCATTGGGATTCCTCAGGATCTCAAACAAATAAATGAATAAATAAATAATGTTTTCAACATTTTTTAACTCTGCCATGGCCGGTCCCAAGCCCGTGCTGTGAAAAGAGGAGGGTCAGATGCTGGGACAAGCAAACCAGCTCTGTAAAAAAAACTATTTGCTACTGCGGTCAGGGAGGGCCTTGGAAAAGCTCATTGGGATTCCTCAGAATCTCAAACAAATAAATGAATAAATAAATAAATAATGTTTTCAACATTTTTTAACTCTGCCGTGGCCGGTCCCAAGCCCGTGCTGTGAAAAGAGGAGGGTCAGATGTTGGGACAAGCAAACCAGCTCTTTAAAAACTATTTGCTACTGCGGTCAGGGAGGGCCTTGGAAAAGCTCATTGGGGTTCCTCAGGATCTCAAACAAATAAATGAATAAATAAATAATGTTTTCAACATTTTTTTAACTCTGCCGTGGCCGGTCCCAAGCCCGTGCTGTGAAAAGAGGAGGGTCAGATGCTGGGACAAGCAAACCAGCTCTGTAAAAACTATTTTCTACTGAGGTCAGGAAGGGCCTTGGAAAAGCTCATTGGGATTCCTCAGGATCTCAAATAAATAAATGAATAAATAAATAAATAATGTTTTCAACATTTTTTAACTCTGCCGTCGCCGGTCCCAAGCCCGTGCTCTGAAAAGAGGAGGGTCAGATGCTGGGACAAGCAAACCAGCTCTGTAAAAACTATTTGCTACTGCGGTCAGGGAGGGCCTTGGAAAAGCTCATTGGGATTCCTCAGGATCTCAAACAAATAAATGAATAAATAAATAATGTTTTCAACATTTTTTTAACTCTGCCGTGGCCGGTCCCAAGCCCGTGCTGTGAAAAGAGGAGGGTCAGATGCTGGGATAAGCAAACCAGCTCTATAAAAACTATTTGATACTGCAGTCAGGGAGGGCCTTGGAAAAGCTCATTGGGATTCCTCAGGATCTCAAACAAATAAATGAATAAATAAATAAATAATGTTTTCAACATTTTTTTAACTCTGCCGTGGCCGGTCCCAAGCCCGTGCTGTGAAAAGAGGAGGGTCAGATGCTGGGACAAGCAAACCAGCTCTGTAAAAACTATTTGCTACTGCGGTCAGGGAGGGCCTTGGAAAAGCTCATTGGGATTCCTCAGGATCTCAAACAAATAAATGAATAAATAATGTTTTCAACATTTTTTTAACTCTGCCGTGGCCGGTCCCAAGCCCGTGCTGTGAAAAGAGGAGGGTCAGATGCTGGGACAAGGAAACCAGCTCTGTAAAAACTATTTGCTACTGCGGTCAGGGAGGGCCTTGGAAAAGCTCATTGGGATTCCTCAGGATCTCAAACAAATAAATGAATAAATAAATAATGTTTTCAACATTTTTTAACTCTGCCATCGCCGGTCCCAAGCCTGTGCTGTGAATAGAGGAGGGTCAGATGCTGGGATAAGCAAACCAGCTCTGTAAAAACTATTTGCTACTGCGGTCAGGGAGGGCCTTGGAAAAGCTCATTGGGATTCCTCAGGATCTCAAACAAATAAATGAATAAATAAATAATGTTTTCAACATTTTTTAACTCTGCCGTGGCCGGTCCCAAGCCCGTGCTGTGAAAAGAGGAGGGTCAGATGCTGGGACAAGCAAACCAGCTCTGTAAAAAAAACTATTTGCTACTGCGGTCAGGGAGGGCCTTGGAAAAGCTCATTGGGATTCCTCAGGATCTCAAACAAATAAATGAATAAATAAATAATGTTTTCAACATTTTTTAACTCTGCCGTGGCCGGTCCCAAGCCCGTGCTGTGAAAAGAGGAGGGTCAGATGCTGGGACAAGCAAACCAGCTCTGTAAAAAAAACTATTTGCTACTGCGGTCAGGGAGGGCCTTGGAAAAGCTCATTGGGATTCCTCAGAATCTCAAACAAATAAATGAATAAATAAATAAATAATGTTTTCAACATTTTTTAACTCTGCCGTGGCCGGTCCCAAGCCCGTGCTGTGAAAAGGGGAGGGTCAGATGTTGGGACAAGCAAACCATTTCTGTAAAAACTATTTGCTACTGTGGTCAGGGAGGGCCTTGGAAAAGCTCATTGGGATTCCTCAGGATCTCAAACAAATAAATGAATAAATAAATAATGTTTTCAACATTTTTTTAACTCTGCCGTGGCCGGTCCCAAGCCCGTGCTGTGAAAAGAGGAGGGTCAGATGCTGGGATAAGCAAACCAGCTCTGTAAAAACTATTTCATACTGCAGTCAGGGAGGGCCTTGGAATAGCTCATTGGGATTCCTCAGGATCTCAAACAAATAAATGAATAAATAAATAAATAATGTTTTCAACATTTTTTTAACTCTGCCGTGGCCGGTCCCAAGCCCGTGCTGTGAAAAGAGGAGGGTCAGATGCTGGGACAAGCAAACCAGCTCTGTAAAAACTATTTGCTACTGCGGTCAGGGAGGGCCTTGGAAAAGCTCATTGGGATTCCTCAGGATCTCAAACAAATAAATGAATAAATAAATAATGTTTTCAACATTTTTTAACTCTGCCGTGGCCGGTCCCAAGCCCGTGCTGTGAAAAGAGGAGGGTCAGATGCTGGGACAAGCAAACCAGCTCTGTAAAAAAAACTATTTGCTACTGCGGTCAGGGAGGGCCTTGGAAAAGCTCATTGGGATTCCTCAGAATCTCAAACAAATAAATGAATAAATAAATAAATAATGTTTTCAACATTTTTTAACTCTGCCGTGGCCGGTCCCAAGCCCGTGCTGTGAAAAGAGGAGGGTCAGATGTTGGGACAAGCAAACCAGCTCTTTAAAAACTATTTGCTACTGCGGTCAGGGAGGGCCTTGGAAAAGCTCATTGGGGTTCCTCAGGATCTCAAACAAATAAATGAATAAATAAATAATGTTTTCAACATTTTTTTAACTCTGCCGTGGCCGGTCCCAAGCCCGTGCTGTGAAAAGAGGAGGGTCAGATGCTGGGACAAGCAAACCAGCTCTGTAAAAACTATTTTCTACTGAGGTCAGGAAGGGCCTTGGAAAAGCTCATTGGGATTCCTCAGGATCTCAAATAAATAAATGAATAAATAAATAAATAATGTTTTCAACATTTTTTAACTCTGCCGTCGCCGGTCCCAAGCCCGTGCTCTGAAAAGAGGAGGGTCAGATGCTGGGACAAGCAAACCAGCTCTGTAAAAACTATTTGCTACTGCGGTCAGGGAGGGCCTTGGAAAAGCTCATTGGGATTCCTCAGGATCTCAAACAAATAAATGAATAAATAAATAATGTTTTCAACATTTTTTTAACTCTGCCGTGGCCGGTCCCAAGCCCGTGCTGTGAAAAGAAGAGGGTCAGATGCTGGGATAAGCAAACCAGCTCTATAAAAACTATTTGATACTGCAGTCAGGGAGGGCCTTGGAAAAGCTCATTGGGATTCCTCAGGATCTCAAACAAATAAATGAATAAATAAATAAATAATGTTTTCAACATTTTTTTAACTCTGCCGTGGCCGGTCCCAAGCCCGTGCTGTGAAAAGAGGAGGGTCAGATGCTGGGACAAGCAAACCAGCTCTGTAAAAACTATTTGCTACTGCGGTCAGGGAGGGCCTTGGAAAAGCTCATTGGGATTCCTCAGGATCTCAAACAAATAAATGAATAAATAATGTTTTCAACATTTTTTTAACTCTGCCGTGGCCGGTCCCAAGCCCGTGCTGTGAAAAGAGGAGGGTCAGATGCTGGGATAAGCAAACCAGCTCTGTAAAAACTATTTGATACTACAGTCAGGGAGGGCCTTGGAAAAGCTCATTGGGATTCCTCAGGATCTCAAACAAATAAATGAATAAATAAATAATGTTTTCAACATTTTTTTTAACTCTGCCGTGGTCTGTCCCAAGCCCGTGCTGTGAAAAGAGGAGGGTCAGATGCTGGGACAAGCAAACCAGCTCTGTAAAAACTATTTGCTACTGCGGTCAGGGAGGGCCTTGGAAAAGCTCATTGGGATTCCTCAGGATCTCAAACAAATAAATGAATAAATAAATAAATAATGTTTTCAACATTTTTTAACTCTGCCGTGGCTGGTCCCAAGCCCGTGCTGTGAAAAGAGGAGGGTCAGATGCTGGGACAAGGAAACCAGCTCTGTAAAAACTATTTGCTACTGCGGTCAGGGAGGGCCTTGGAAAAGCTCATTGGGATTCCTCAGGATCTCAAACAAATAAATGAATAAATAAATAATGTTTTCAACATTTTTTAACTCTGCCATCGCCGGTCCCAAGCCTGTGCTGTGAATAGAGGAGGGTCAGATGCTGGGATAAGCAAACCAGCTCTGTAAAAACTATTTGCTACTGCGGTCAGTGAGGGCCTTGGAAAAGCTCATTGGGATTCCTCAGGATCTCAAACAAAAAAATGAATAAATAAATAATGTTTTCAACATTTTTTAACTCTGCCGTGGCCGGTCCCAAGCCCGTGCTGTGAAAAGAAGAGGGTCAGATGCTGGGACAAGCAAACCAGCTCTGTAAAAAAAACTATTTGCTACTGCGGTCAGGGAGGGCCTTGGAAAAGCTCATTGGGATTCCTCAGAATCTCAAACAAATAAATGAATAAATAAATAAATAATGTTTTCAACATTTTTTAACTCTGCCGTGGCCGGTCCCAAGCCCGTGCTGTGAAAAGAGGAGGGTCAGATGTTGGGACAAGCAAACCAGCTCTGTAAAAACTATTTGCTACTGCGGTCAGGGAGGGCCTTGGAAAAGCTCATTGGGATTCCTCAGGATCTCAAACAAATAAATGAATAAATAAATAACGTTTTCAACATTTTTTAACTCTGCCGTGGCCGGTCCCAAGCCCGTGCTGTGAAAAGAGGAGGGTCAGATGCTGGGACAAGCAAACCAGCTCTGTAAAAAAAACTATTTGCTACTGCGGTCAGGGAGGGCCTTGGAAAAGCTCATTGGGATTCCTCAGAATCTCAAACAAATAAATGAATAAATAAATAAATAATGTTTTCAACATTTTTTAACTCTGCCGTGGCCGGTCCCAAGCCCGTGCTGTGAAAAGGGGAGGGTCAGATGTTGGGACAAGCAAACCATTTCTGTAAAAACTATTTGCTACTGTGGTCAGGGAGGGCCTTGGAAAAGCTCATTGGGATTCCTCAGGATCTCAAACAAATAAATGAATAAATAAATAATGTTTTCAACATTTTTTTAACTCTGCCGTGGCCGGTCCCAAGCCCGTGCTGTGAAAAGAGGAGGGTCAGATGCTGGGACAAGCAAACCAGCTCTGTAAAAACTATTTTCTACTGAGGTCAGGAAGGGCC
The DNA here is from genome assembly GCF_965119305.1 of Pelophylax lessonae. Lineage (NCBI taxonomy): Eukaryota > Metazoa > Chordata > Amphibia > Anura > Ranidae > Pelophylax > Pelophylax lessonae. The sequence continues at coordinate 73,585 of NW_028119898.1, read as the reverse complement.
TTGGAAAAGCTCATTGGGATTCCTCAGGATCTCAAGCAAATAAATGAATAAATAAATAAATAATGTTTTCAACATTTTTTAACTCTGCCGTCGCCGGTCCCAAGCCCGTGCTGTGAAAAGAGGAGGGTCAGATGCTGGGACAAGCAAACCAGCTCTGTAAAAACTATTTGCTACTGCGGTCAGGGAGGGCCTTGGAAAAGCTCATTGGGATTCCTCAGGATCTCAAACAAATAAATGAATAAATAAATAATGTTTTCAACATTTTTTTAACTCTGCCGTGGCCGGTCCCAAGCCCGTGCTTTGAAAAGAGGAGGGTCAGATGCTGGGATAAGCAAACCAGCTCAATAAAAACTATTTGATACTGCAGTCAGGGAGGGCCTTGGAAAAGCTCATTGGGATTCCTCAGGATCTCAAACAAATAAATGAATAAATAAATAAATAATGTTTTCAACATTTTTTTAACTCTGCCGTGGCCGGTCCCAAGCCCGTGCTGTGAAAAGAGGAGGGTCAAATGCTGGGACAAGCAAACCAGCTCTGTAAAAACTATTTGCTACTGCGGTCAGGGAGGGCCTTGGAAAAGCTCATTGGGATTCCTCAGGATCTCAAACAAATAAATGAATAAATAATGTTTTCAACATTTTTTTAACTCTGCCGTGGCCGGTCCCAAGCCCGTGCTGTGAAAAGAGGAGGGTCAGATGCTGGGATAAGCAAACCAGCTCTGTAAAAACTATTTGATACTACAGTCAGGGAGGGCCTTGGAAAAGCTCATTGGGATTCCTCAGGATCTCAAACAAATAAATGAATAAATAAATAATGTTTTCAACATTTTTTTTAACTCTGCCGTGGTCTGTCCCAAGCCCGTGCTGTGAAAAGAGGAGGGTCAGATGCTGGGACAAGCAAACCAGCTCTGTAAAAACTATTTGCTACTGCGGTCAGGGAGGGCCTTGGAAAAGCTCATTGGGATTCCTCAGGATCTCAAACAAATAAATGAATAAATAAATAAATAATGTTTTCAACATTTTTTAACTCTGCCGTGGCTGGTCCCAAGCCCGTGCTGTGAAAAGAGGAGGGTCAGATGCTGGGACAAGGAAACCAGCTCTGTAAAAACTATTTGCTACTGCGGTCAGGGAGGGCCTTGGAAAAGCTCATTGGGATTCCTCAGGATCTCAAACAAATAAATGAATAAATAAATAATGTTTTCAACATTTTTTAACTCTGCCATCGCCGGTCCCAAGCCTGTGCTGTGAATAGAGGAGGGTCAGATGCTGGGATAAGCAAACCAGCTCTGTAAAAACTATTTGCTACTGCGGTCAGGGAGGGCCTTGGAAAAGCTCATTGGGATTCCTCAGGATCTCAAACAAATAAATGAATAAATAAATAATGTTTTCAACATTTTTTAACTCTGCCGTGGCCGGTCCCAAGCCCGTGCTGTGAAAAGAAGAGGGTCAGATGCTGGGACAAGCAAACCAGCTCTGTAAAAAAAACTATTTGCTACTGCGGTCAGGGAGGGCCTTGGAAAAGCTCATTGGGATTCCTCAGAATCTCAAACAAATAAATGAATAAATAAATAAATAATGTTTTCAACATTTTTTAACTCTGCCGTGGCCGGTCCCAAGCCCGTGCTGTGAAAAGAGGAGGGTCAGATGTTGGGACAAGCAAACCAGCTCTGTAAAAACTATTTGCTACTGCGGTCAGGGAGGGCCTTGGAAAAGCTCATTGGGATTCCTCAGGATCTCAAACAAATAAATGAATAAATAAATAATGTTTTCAACATTTTTTAACTCTGCCGTGGCCGGTCCCAAGCCCGTGCTGTGAAAAGAGGAGGGTCAGATGCTGGGACAAGCAAACCAGCTCTGTAAAAAAAACTATTTGCTACTGCGGTCAGGGAGGGCCTTGGAAAAGCTCATTGGGATTCCTCAGGATCTCAAACAAATAAATGAATAAATAAATAATGTTTTCAACATTTTTTAACTCTGCCATGGCCGGTCCCAAGCCCGTGCTGTGAAAAGAGGAAGGTCAGATGCTGGGACAAGCAAACCAGCTCTGTAAAAACTATTTTCTACTGAGGTCAGGAAGGGCCTTGGAAAAGCTCATTGGGATTCCTCAGGATCTCAAGCAAATAAATGAATAAATAAATAAATAATGTTTTCAACATTTTTTAACTCTGCCGTCGCCGGTCCCAAGCCCGTGCTGTGAAAAGAGGAGGGTCAGATGCTGGGACAAGCAAACCAGCTCTGTAAAAACTATTTGCTACTGCGGTCAGGGAGGGCCTTGGAAAAGCTCATTGGGATTCCTCAGGATCTCAAACAAATAAATGAATAAATAAATAATGTTTTCAACATTTTTTTAACTCTGCCGTGGCCGGTCCCAAGCCCGTGCTGTGAAAAGAGGAGGGTCAGATGCTGGGATAAGCAAACCAGCTCAATAAAAACTATTTGATACTGCAGTCAGGGAGGGCCTTGGAAAAGCTCATTGGGATTCCTCAGGATCTCAAACAAATAAATGAATAAATAAATAAATAATGTTTTCAACATTTTTTTAACTCTGCCGTGGCCGGTCCCAAGCCCGTGCTGTGAAAAGAGGAGGGTCAAATGCTGGGACAAGCAAACCAGCTCTGTAAAAACTATTTGCTACTGCGGTCAGGGAGGGCCTTGGAAAAGCTCATTGGGATTCCTCAGGATCTCAAACAAATAAATGAATAAATAATGTTTTCAACATTTTTTTAACTCTGCCGTGGCCGGTCCCAAGCCCGTGCTGTGAAAAGAGGAGGGTCAGATGCTGGGATAAGCAAACCAGCTCTGTAAAAACTATTTGATACTACAGTCAGGGAGGGCCTTGGAAAAGCTCATTGGGATTCCTCAGGATCTCAAACAAATAAATGAATAAATAAATAATGTTTTCAACATTTTTTTTAACTCTGCCGTGGTCTGTCCCAAGCCCGTGCTGTGAAAAGAGGAGGGTCAGATGCTGGGACAAGCAAACCAGCTCTGTAAAAACTATTTGCTACTGCGGTCAGGGAGGGCCTTGGAAAAGCTCATTGGGATTCCTCAGGATCTCAAACAAATAAATGAATAAATAAATAAATAATATTTTCAACATTTTTTAACTCTGCCGTGGCTGGTCCCAAGCCCGTGCTGTGAAAAGAGGAGGGTCAGATGCTGGGACAAGGAAACCAGCTCTGTAAAAACTATTTGCTACTGCGGTCAGGGAGGGCCTTGGAAAAGCTCATTGGGATTCCTCAGGATCTCAAACAAATAAATGAATAAATAAATAATGTTTTCAACATTTTTTAACTCTGCCATCGCCGGTCCCAAGCCTGTGCTGTGAATAGAGGAGGGTCAGATGCTGGGATAAGCAAACCAGCTCTGTAAAAACTATTTGCTACTGCGGTCAGGGAGGGCCTTGGAAAAGCTCATTGGGATTCCTCAGGATCTCAAACAAATAAATGAATAAATAAATAATGTTTTCAACATTTTTTAACTCTGCCGTGGCCGGTCCCAAGCCCGTGCTGTGAAAAGAAGAGGGTCAGATGCTGGGACAAGCAAACCAGCTCTGTAAAAAAAACTATTTGCTACTGCGGTCAGGGAGGGCCTTGGAAAAGCTCATTGGGATTCCTCAGAATCTCAAACAAATAAATGAATAAATAAATAAATAATGTTTTCAACATTTTTTAACTCTGCCGTGGCCGGTCCCAAGCCCGTGCTGTGAAAAGAGGAGGGTCAGATGCTGGGACAAGCAAACCAGCTCTGTAAAAACTATTTGCTACTGCGGTCAGGGAGGGCCTTGGAAAAGCTCATTGGGATTCCTCAGGATCTCAAACAAATAAATGAATAAATAAATAAATAATGTTTTCAACATTTTTTAACTCTGCCGTGGCTGGTCCCAAGCCCGTGATGTGAAAAGAGGAGGGTCAGATGTTGGGACAAGCAAACCAGCTCTGTAAAAACTATTTGCTACTGCGGTCAGGGAGGGCCTTGGAAAAGCTCATTGGGATTCCTCAGGATCTCAAACAAATAAATGAATAAATAAATAATGTTTTCAACATTTTTTAACTCTGCCGTGGCCGGTCCCAAGCCCGTGCTGTGAAAGGAGGAGGGTCAGATGCTGGGACAAGCAAACCAGCTCTGTAAAAAAAACTATTTGCTACTGCGGTCAGGGAGGGCCTTGGAAAAGCTCATTGGGATTCCTCAGGATCTCAAACAAATAAATGAATAAATAAATAATGTTTTCAACATTTTTTAACTCTGCCATGGCCGGTCCCAAGCCCGTGCTGTGAAAAGAGGAGGGTCAGATGCTGGGACAAGCAAACCAGCTCTGTAAAAAAAACTATTTGCTACTGCGGTCAGGGAGGGCCTTGGAAAAGCTCATTGGGATTCCTCAGAATCTCAAACAAATAAATGAATAAATAAATAAATAATGTTTTCAACATTTTTTAACTCTGCCGTGGCCGGTCCCAAGCCCGTGCTGTGAAAAGGGGAGGGTCAGATGTTGGGACAAGCAAACCATTTCTGTAAAAACTATTTGCTACTGTGGTCAGGGAGGGCCTTGGAAAAGCTCATTGGGATTCCTCAGGATCTCAAACAAATAAATGAATAAATAAATAATGTTTTCAACATTTTTTTAACTCTGCCGTGGCCGGTCCCAAGCCCGTGCTGTGAAAAGAGGAGGGTCAGATGCTGGGATAAGCAAACCAGCTCTGTAAAAACTATTTCATACTGCAGTCAGGGAGGGCCTTGGAAAAGCTCATTGGGATTCCTCAGGATCTCAAACAAATAAATGAATAAATAAATAAATAATGTTTTCAACATTTTTTTAACTCTGCCTTGGCCGGTCCCAAGCCCGTGCTGTGAAAAGAGGAGGGTCAGATGCTGGGACAAGCAAACCAGCTCTGTAAAAACTATTTGCTACTGCGGTCAGGGAGGGCCTTGGAAAAGCTCATTGGGATTCCTCAGGATCTCAAACAAATAAATGAATAAATAAATAATGTTTTCAACATTTTTTAACTCTGCCGTGGCCGGTCCCAAGCCCGTGCTGTGAAAAGAGGAGGGTCAGATGCTGGGACAAGCAAACCAGCTCTGTAAAAAAAACTATTTGCTACTGCGGTCAGGGAGGGCCTTGGAAAAGCTCATTGGGATTCCTCAGAATCTCAAACAAATAAATGAATAAATAAATAAATAATGTTTTCAACATTTTTTAACTCTGCCGTGGCCGGTCCCAAGCCCGTGCTGTGAAAAGAGGAGGGTCAGATGTTGGGACAAGCAAACCAGCTCTTTAAAAACTATTTGCTACTGCGGTCAGGGAGGGCCTTGGAAAAGCTCATTGGGGTTCCTCAGGATCTCAAACAAATAAATGAATAAATAAATAATGTTTTCAACATTTTTTTAACTCTGCCGTGGCCGGTCCCAAGCCCGTGCTGTGAAAAGAGGAGGGTCAGATGCTGGGACAAGCAAACCAGCTCTGTAAAAACTATTTTCTACTGAGGTCAGGAAGGGCCTTGGAAAAGCTCATTGGGATTCCTCAGGATCTCAAATAAATAAATGAATAAATAAATAAATAATGTTTTCAACATTTTTTAACTCTGCCGTCGCCGGTCCCAAGCCCGTGCTCTGAAAAGAGGAGGGTCAGATGCTGGGACAAGCAAACCAGCTCTGTAAAAACTATTTGCTACTGCGGTCAGGGAGGGCCTTGGAAAAGCTCATTGGGATTCCTCAGGATCTCAAACAAATAAATGAATAAATAAATAATGTTTTCAACATTTTTTTAACTCTGCCGTGGCCGGTCCCAAGCCCGTGCTGTGAAAAGAGGAGGGTCAGATGCTGGGATAAGCAAACCAGCTCTATAAAAACTATTTGATACTGCAGTCAGGGAGGGCCTTGGAAAAGCTCATTGGGATTCCTCAGGATCTCAAACAAATAAATGAATAAATAAATAAATAATGTTTTCAACATTTTTTTAACTCTGCCGTGGCCGGTCCCAAGCCCGTGCTGTGAAAAGAGGAGGGTCAGATGCTGGGATAAGCAAACCAGCTCTGTAAAAACTATTTGCTACTGCGGTCAGGGAGGGCCTTGGAAAAGCTCATTGGGATTCCTCAGGATCTCAAACAAATAAATGAATAAATAATGTTTTCAACATTTTTTTAACTCTGCCGTGGCCGGTCCCAAGCCCGTGCTGTGAAAAGAGGAGGGTCAGATGCTGGGATAAGCAAACCAGCTCTGTAAAAACTATTTGATACTACAGTCAGGGAGGGCCTTGGAAAAGCTCATTGGGATTCCTCAGGATCTCAAACAAATAAATGAATAAATAAATAATGTTTTCAACATTTTTTTTAACTCTGCCGTGGTCTGTCCCAAGCCCGTGCTGTGAAAAGAGGAGGGTCAGATGCTGGGACAAGCAAACCAGCTCTGTAAAAACTATTTGCTACTGCGGTCAGGGAGGGCCTTGGAAAAGCTCATTGGGATTCCTCAGGATCTCAAACAAATAAATGAATAAATAAATAAATAATGTTTTCAACATTTTTTAACTCTGCCGTGGCTGGTCCCAAGCCCGTGCTGTGAAAAGAGGAGGGTCAGATGCTGGGACAAGGAAACCAGCTCTGTAAAAACTATTTGCTACTGCGGTCAGGGAGGGCCTTGGAAAAGCTCATTGGGATTCCTCAGGATCTCAAACAAATAAATGAATAAATAAATAATGTTTTCAACATTTTTTAACTCTGCCATCGCTGGTCCCAAGCCTGTGCTGTGAATAGAGGAGGGTCAGATGCTGGGATAAGCAAACCAGCTCTGTAAAAACTATTTGCTACTTCGGTCAGGGAGGGCCTTGGAAAAGCTCATTGGGATTCCTCAGGATCTCAAACAAATAAATGAATAAATAAATAATGTTTTCAACATTTTTTAACTCTGCCGTGGCCGGTCCCAAGCCCGTGCTGTGAAAAGAAGAGGGTCAGATGCTGGGACAAGCAAACCAGCTCTGTAAAAAAAACTATTTGCTACTGCGGTCAGGGAGGGCCTTGGAAAAGCTCATTGGGATTCCTCAGAATCTCAAACAAATAAATGAATAAATAAATAAATAATGTTTTCAACATTTTTTAACTCTGCCGTGGCCGGTCCCAAGCCCGTGCTGTGAAAAGAGGAGGGTCAGATGTTGGGACAAGCAAACCAGCTCTGTAAAAACTATTTGCTACTGCGGTCAGGGAGGGCCTTGGAAAAGCTCATTGGGGTTCCTCAGGATCTCAAACAAATAAATGAATAAATAAATAATGTTTTCAACATTTTTTAACTCTGCCGTGGCCGGTCCCAAGCCCGTGCTGTGAAAAGAGGAGGGTCAGATGCTGGGACAAGCAAACCAGCTCTGTAAAAAAAACTATTTGCTACTGCGGTCAGGGAGGGCCTTGGAAAAGCTCATTGGGATTCCTCAGGATCTCAAACAAATAAATGAATAAATAAATAATGTTTTCAACATTTTTTAACTCTGCCGTGGCCGGTCCCAAGCCCGTGCTGTGAAAAGAGGAGGGTCAGATGCTGGGACAAGCAAACCAGCTCTGTAAAAAAAACTATTTGCTACTGCGGTCAGGGAGGGCCTTGGAAAAGCTCATTGGGATTCCTCAGGATCTCAAACAAATAAATGAATAAATAAATAATGTTTTCAACATTTTTTAACTCTGCCGTGGCCGGTCCCAAGCCCGTGCTGTGAAAAGAGGAGGGTCAGATGCTGGGACAAGCAAACCAGCTCTGTAAAAACTATTTTCTACTGAGGTCAGGAAGGGCCTTGGAAAAGCTCATTGGGATTCCTCAGGATCTCAAGCAAATAAATGAATAAATAAATAAATAATGTTTTCAACATTTTTTAACTCTGCCGTCGCCGGTCCCAAGCCCGTGCTGTGAAAAGAGGAGGGTCAGATGCTGGGACAAGCAAACCAGCTCTGTAAAAACTATTTGCTACTGCGGTCAGGGAGGGCCTTGGAAAAGCTCATTGGGATTCCTCAGGATCTCAAACAAATAAATGAATAAATAAATAATGTTTTCAACATTTTTTTAACTCTGCCGTGGCCGGTCCCAAGCCCGTGCTGTGAAAAGAGGAGGGTCAGATGCTGGGATAAGCAAACCAGCTCTGTAAAAACTATTTGATACTGCAGTCAGGGAGGGCCTTGGAAAAGCTCATTGGGATTCCTCAGGATCTCAAACAAATAAATGAATAAATAAATAAATAATGTTTTCAACATTTTTTAAACTCTGCCGTGGCCGGTCCCAAGCCCGTGCTGTGAAAAAAGGAGGGTCAGATGTTGGGACAAGCAAACCAGCTCTGTAAAAACTATTTGCTACTGCGGTCAGGGAGGGCCTTGGAAAAGCTCATTGGGATTCCTCAGGATCTCAAACAAATAAATGAATAAATAAATAATGTTTTCAACATTTTTTTAACTCTGCCGTGGCCGGTCCCAAGCCCGTGCTGTGAAAAGAGGAGGGTCAGATGCTGGGACAAGCAAACCAGCTCTGTAAAAACTATTTTCTACTGAGGTCAGGAAGGACCTTGGAAAAGCTCATTGGGATTCCTCAGGATCTCAAACAAATAAATGAATAATTAAATAAATAATGTTTTCAACATTTTTTAACTCTGCCGTCGCCGGTCCCAAGCCCGTGCTGTGAAAAGAGGAGGGTCAGATGCTGGGACAAGCAAACCAGCTCTGTAAAAACTATTTGCTACTGCGGTCAGGGAGGGCCTTGGAAAAGCTCATTGGGATTCCTCAGGATCTCAAACAAATAAATGAATAAATAAATAATGTTTTTAACATTTTTTTAACTCTGCCGTGGCCGGTCCCAAGCCCGTGCTGTGAAAAGAGGAGGGTCAGATGCTGGGACAAGCAAACCAGCTCTGTAAAAACTATTTTCTACTGAGGTCAGGAAGGGCCTTGGAAAAGCTCATTGGGATTCCTCAGGATCTCAAACAAATAAATGAATAAATAAATAAATAATGTTTTCAACATTTTTTAACTCTGCCGTCGCCGGTCCCAAGCCCGTGCTGTGAAAAGAGGAGGGTCAGATGCTGGGACAAGCAAACCAGCTCTGTAAAAACTGTTTGCTACTGCGGTCAGGGAGGGCCTTGGAAAAGCTCATTGGGATTCCTCAGGATCTCAAACAAATAAATGAATAAATAAATAATGTTTTCAACATTTTTTTAACTCTGCCGTTGCCGGTCCCAAGCCCGTGCTGTGAAAAGAGGAGGGTCAGATGCTGGGACAAGCAAACCAGCTCTGTAAAAACTATTTTCTACTGAGGTCAAGAAGGGCCTTGGAAAAGCTCATTGGGATTCCTCAGGATCTCAAACAAATAAATGAATAAATAAATAAATAATGTTTTCAACATTTTTTAACTCTGACGTCGCCGGTCCCAAGCCCGTGCTGTGAAAAGAGGAGGGTCAGATGCTGGGACAAGCAAACCAGCTCTGTAAAAACTATTTGCTACTGCGGTCAGGGAGGGCCTTGGAAAAGCTCATTGGGATTCCTCAGGATCTCAAACAAATAAATGAATAAATAAATAATGTTTTCAACATTTTTTTAACTCTGTCGTGGCCGGTCTGAAGCCCGTGCTGTGAAAAGAAGAGGGTCAGATGCTGGGACAGGCAAACCAGCTCTGTAAAAACTATTTTCTACTGAGGTCAGGAAGGGCCTTGGAAAAGCTCATTGGGATTCCTCAGGATCTCAAACAAATAAATGAATAAATAAATAAATAATGTTTTCAACATTTTTTAACTCTGCCGTCGCCGGTCCCAAGCCCGTGCTGTAAAAAGAGGAGGGTCAGATGCTGGGACAAGCAAACCAGCTCTGTAAAAACGATTTGCTACTGCGGTCAGGGAGGGCCTTGGAAAAGCTCATTGGGATTCCTCAGGATCTCAAACAAATAAATGAATAAATAAATAATGTTTTCAACATTTTTTTAACTCTGCCGTGGCCGGTCCCAAGCCCGTGCTGTGAAAAGAGGAGGGTCAGATGCTGGGATACGCAAACCAGCTCTGTAAAAACTATTTGATACTGCAGTCAGGGAGGGCCTTGGAAAAGCTCATTGGGATTCCTCAGGATCTCAAACAAATAAATGAATAAATAAATAAATAATGTTTTCAACATTTTTTTAACTCTGCCGATGCCGGTCCCAAGCCCGTGCTGTGAAAAGAGGAGGGTCAGATGCTGGGACAAGCAAACCAGCTCTGTAAAAACTATTTGCTACTGCGGTCAGGGAGGGCCTTGGAAAAGCTCATTGGGATTCCTCAGGATCTCAAACAAATAAATGAATAAATAAATAATGTTTTCAACATTTTTTTAACTCTGCCGTGGCCGGTCCCAAGCCCGTGCTGTGAAAAGAGGAGGGTCAGATGCTGGGATAAGCAAACCAGCTCTGTAAAAACTATTTGATACTGCAGTCAGGGAGGGCCTTGGAAAAGCTCATTGGGATTCCTCAGGATCTCAAACAAATAAATGAATAAATAAATAAATAATGTTTTCAACATTTTTTTAACTCTGCCGTGGCCGGTCCCAAGCCCGTGCTGTGAAAAAAGGAGGGTCAGATGTTGGGACAAGCAAACCAGCTCTGTAAAAACTATTTGCTACTGCGGTCAGGGAGGGCCTTGGAAAAGCTCATTGGGATTCCTCAAGATCTCAAACAAATAAATGAATAAATAAATAATGTTTTCAACATTTTTTTAACTCTGCCGTGGCCGGTCCCAAGCCCGTGCTGTGAAAAGAGGAGGGTCAGATGCTGGGATAAGCAAACCAGCTCTGTAAAAACTATTTCATACTGCAGTCAGGGAGGGCCTTGGAAAAGCTCATTGGGATTCCTCAGGATCTCAAACAAATAAATGAATAAATAAATAAATAATGTTTTCAACATTTTTTTAACTCTGCCGTGGCCGGTCCCAAGCCCGTGCTGTGAAAAGAGGAGGGTCAGATGCTGGGACAAGCAAACCAGCTCTGTAAAAACTATTTGCTACTGCGGTCAGGGAGGGCCTTGGAAAAGCTCATTGGGATTCCTCAGGATCTCAAACAAATAAATGAATAAATAAATAATGTTTTCAACATTTTTTAACTCTGCCGTGGCCGGTCCCAAGCCCGTGCTGTGAAAAGAGGAGGGTCAGATGCTGGGACAAGCAAACCAGCTCTGTAAAAAAAACTATTTGCTACTGCGGTCAGGGAGGGCCTTGGAAAAGCTCATTGGGATTCCTCAGAATCTCAAACAAATAAATGAATAAATAAATAATGTTTTCAACATTTTTTAACTCTGCCGTGGCCGGTCCCAAGCCCGTGCTGTGAAAAGAGGAGGGTCAGATGTTGGGACAAGCAAACCAGCTCTTTAAAAACTATTTGCTACTGCGGTCAGGGAGGGCCTTGGAAAAGCTCATTGGGGTTCCTCAGGATCTCAAACAAATAAATGAATAAATAAATAATGTTTTCAACATTTTTTTAACTCTGCCGTGGCCGGTCCCAAGCCCGTGCTGTGAAAAGAGGAGGGTCAGATGCTGGGACAAGCAAACCAGCTCTGTAAAAACTATTTTCTACTGAGGTCAGGAAGGGCCTTGGAAAAGCTCATTGGGATTCCTCAGGATCTCAAACAAATAAATGAATAAATAAATAAATAATGTTTTCAACATTTTTTAACTCTGCCGTCGCCGGTCCCAAGCCCGTGCTGTGAAAAGAGGAGGGTCAGATGCTGGGACAAGCAAACCAGCTCTGTAAAAACTATTTGCTACTGCGGTCAGGGAGGGCCTTGGAAAAGCTCATTGGGATTCCTCAGGATCTCAAACAAATAAATGAATAAATAAATAATGTTTTCAACATTTTTTTAACTCTGCCGTGGCCGGTCCCAAGCCCGTGCTGTGAAAAGAGGAGGGTCAGATGCTGGGATAAGCAAACCAGCTCTGTAAAAACTATTTGATACTGCAGTCAGGGAGGGCCTTGGAAAAGCTCATTGGGATTCCTCAGGATCTCAAACAAATAAATGAATAAATAAATAAATAATGTTTTCAACATTTTTTTAACTCTGCCGTGGCCGGTCCCAAGCCCGTGCTGTGAAAAGAGGAGGGTCAGATGCTGGGACAAGCAAACCAGCTCTGTAAAAACTATTTGCTACTGCGGTCAGGGAGGGCCTTGGAAAAGCTCATTGGGATTCCTCAGGATCTCAAACAAATAAATGAATAAATAATGTTTTCAACATTTTTTTAACTCTGCCGTGGCCGGTCCCAAGCCCGTGCTGTGAAAAGAGGAGGGTCAGATGCTGGGATAAGCAAACCAGCTCTGTAAAAACTATTTGATACTACAGTCAGGGAGGGCCTTGGAAAAGCTCATTGGGATTCCTCAGGATCTCAAACAAATAAATGAATAAATAAATAATGTTTTCAACATTTTTTTAACTCGGCCGTGGTCTGTCCCAAGCCCGTGCTGTGAAAAGAGGAGGGTCAGATGCTGGGACAAGCAAACCAGCTCTGTAAAAACTATTTGCTACTGCGGTCAGGGAGGGCCTTGGAAAAGCTCATTGGGATTCCTCAGGATCTCAAACAAATAAATGAATAAATAAATAAATAATGTTTTCAACATTTTTTAACTCTGCCGTGGCTGGTCCCAAGCCCGTGCTGTGAAAAGAGGAGGGTCAGATGCTGGGACAAGGAAACCAGCTCTGTAAAAACTATTTGCTACTGCGGTCAGGGAGGGCCTTGGAAAAGCTCATTGGGATTCCTCAGGATCTCAAACAAATAAATGAATAAATAAATAATGTTTTCAACATTTCTTAACTCTGCCATGGCCGGTCCCAAGCCTGTGCTGTGAATAGAGGAGGGTCAGATGCTGGGATAAGCAAACCAGCTCTGTAAAAACTATTTGCTACTGCGGTCAGGGAGGGCCTTGGAAAAGCTCATTGGGATTCCTCAGGATCTCAAACAAATAAATGAATAAATAAATAATGTTTTCAACATTTTTTAACTCTGCCGTGGCCGGTCCCAAGCCCGTGCTGTGAAAAGAAGAGGGTCAGATGCTGGGACAAGCAAACCAGCTCTGTAAAAAAAACTATTTGCTACTGCGGTCAGGGAGGGCCTTGGAAAAGCTCATTGGGATTCCTCAGGATCTCAAACAAATAAATGAATAAATAAATAAATAATGTTTTCAACATTTTTTAACTCTGCCGTCGCCGTTCCCAAGCCCGTGCTGTGAAAAGAGGAGGGTCAGATGCTGGGACAAGCAAACCAGCTCTGTAAAAACTATTTGCTACTGCGGTCAGGGAGGGCCTTGGAAAAGCTCATTGGGATTCCTCAGGATCTCAAACAAATAAATGAATAAATAAATAATGTTTTCAACATTTCTTAACTCTGCCATGGCCGGTCCCAAGCCTGTGCTGTGAATAGAGGAGGGTCAGATGCTGGGATAAGCAAACCAGCTCTGTAAAAACTATTTGCTACTGCGGTCAGGGAGGGCCTTGGAAAAGCTCATTGGGATTCCTCAGGATCTCAAACAAATAAATGAATAAATAAATAATGTTTTCAACATTTTTTAACTCTGCCGTGGCCGGTCCCAAGCCCGTGCTGTGAAAAGAAGAGGGTCAGATGCTGGGACAAGCAAACCAGCTCTGTAAAAAAAACTATTTGCTACTGCGGTCAGGGAGGGCCTTGGAAAAGCTCATTGGGATTCCTCAGGATCTCAAACAAATAAATGAATAAATAAATAAATAATGTTTTCAACATTTTTTAACTCTGCCGTCGCCGTTCCCAAGCCCGTGCTGTGAAAAGAGGAGGGTCAGATGCTGGGACAAGCAAACCAGCTCTGTAAAAACTATTTGCTACTGCGGTCAGGGAGGGCCTTGGAAAAGCTCATTGGGATTCCTCAGGATCTCAAACAAATAAATGAATAAATAAATAATGTTTTCAACATTTTTTAACTCTGCCATGGCCGGTCCCAAGCCTGTGCTGTGAAAAGAGGAGGGTCAGATGCTGGGACAAGCAAACCAGCTCTGTAAAAAAAACTATTTGCTACTGCGGTCAGGGAGGGCCTTGGAAAAGCTCATTGGGATTCCTCAGAATCTCAAACAAATAAATGAATAAATAAATAAATAATGTTTTCAACATTTTTTAACTCTGCCGTGGCCGGTCCCAAGCCCGTGCTGTGAAAAGGGGAGGGTCAGATGTTGGGACAAGCAAACCATTTCTGTAAAAACTATTTGCTACTGTGGTCAGGGAGGGCCTTGGAAAAGCTCATTGGGATTCCTCAGGATCTCAAACAAATAAATGAATAAATAAATAATGTTTTCAACATTTTTTTAACTCTGCCGTGGCCGGTTCCAAGCCCGTGCTGTGAAAAGAGGAGGGTCAGATGCTGGGACAAGCAAACCAGCTCTGTAAAAACTATTTTCTGCTGAGGTCAGGAAGGGCCTTGGAAAAGCTCATTGGGATTCCTCAGGATCTCAAGCAAATAAATGAATAAATAAATAAATAATGTTTTCAACATTTTTTAACTCTGCCGTCGCCGGTCCCAAGCCCGTGCTGTGAAAAGAGGAGGGTCAGATGCTGGGACAAGCAAACCAGCTCTGTAAAAACTATTTGCTACTGCGGTCAGGGAGGGCCTTGGAAAAGCTCATTGGGATTCCTCAGGATCTCAAACAAATAAATGAATAAATAATGTTTTCAACATTTTTTTAACTCTGCCGTGGCCGGTCCCAAGCCCGTGCTGTGAAAAGAGGAGGGTCAGATGCTGGGATAAGCAAACCAGCTCTGTAAAAACTATTTGATACTGCAGTCAGGGAGGGCCTTGGAAAAGCTCATTGGGATTCCTCAGGATCTCAAACAAATAAATGAATAAATAAATAAATAATGTTTTCAACATTTTTTTAACTCTGCCGTGGCCGGTCCCAAGCCCGTGCTGTGAAAAAAGGAGGGTCAGATGTTGGGACAAGCAAACCAGCTCTGTAAAAACTATTTTCTACTGCGGTCAGGGAGGGCCTTGGAAAAGCTCATTGGGATTCCTCAAGATCTCAAACAAATAAATGAATAAATAAATAATGTTTTCAACATTTTTTTAACTCTGCCATGGCCGGTCCCAAGCCCGTGCTGTGAAAAGAGGAGGGTCAGATGCTGGGATAAGCAAACCAGCTCTGTAAAAACTATTTCATACTGCAGTCAGGGAGGGCCTTGGAAAAGCTCATTGGGATTCCTCAGGATCTCAAACAAATAAATGAATAAATAAATAAATAATGTTTTCAACATTTTTTAACTCTGCCGTCGCCGGTCCCAAGCCCGTGCTGTGAAAAGAGGAGGGTCAGATGCTGGGACAAGCAAACCAGCTCTGTAAAAACTATTTGCTACTGCGGTCAGGGAGGGCCTTGGAAAAGCTCATTGGGATTCCTCAGGATCTCAAACAAATAAATGAATAAATAAATAATGTTTTCAACATTTTTTTAACTCTGCCGTGGCCGGTCCCAAGCCCGTGCTGTGAAAAGAGGAGGGTCAGATGCTGGGATAAGCAAACCAGCTCTGTAAAAACTATTTGATACTGCAGTCAGGGAGGGCCTTGGAAAAGCTCATTGGGATTCCTCAGGATCTCAAACAAATAAATGAATAAATAAATAAATAATGTTTTCAACATTTTTTTAACTCTGCCGTGGCCGGTTCCAAGCTCGTGCTGTGAAAAGAGGAGGGTCAGATGCTGGGACAAGCAAACCAGCTCTGTAAAAACTATTTGCTACTGCGGTCAGGGAGGGCCTTGGGAAAGCTCATTGGGATTCCTCAGGATCTCAAACAAATAAATGAATAAATAATGTTTTTAACATTTTTTTAACTCTGCCGTGGCCGGTCCCAAGCCCGTGCTGTGAAAAGAGGAGGGTCAGATGCTGGGATAAGCAAACCAGCTCTGTAAAAACTATTTGATACTGCAGTCAGGGAGGGCCTTGGAAAAGCTCATTGGGATTCCTCAGGATCTCAAACAAATAAATGAATAAATAAATAAATAATGTTTTCAACATTTTTTTAACTCTGCCGTGGCCGGTCCCAAGCCCGTGCTGTGAAAAAAGGAGGGTCAGATGTTGGGACAAGCAAACCAGCTCTGTAAAAACTATTTGCTACTGCGGTCAGGGAGGGCCTTGGAAAAGCTCATTGGGATTCCTCAGGATCTCAAACAAATAAATGAATAAATAAATAATGTTTTCAACATTTTTTTAACTCTGCCGTGGCCGGTCCCAAGCCTGTGCTGTGAAAAGAGGAGGGTCAGATGCTGGGATAAGCAAACCAGCTCTGTAAAAACTATTTCATACTGCAGTCAGGGAGGGCCTTGGAAAAGCTCATTGGGATTCCTCAGGATCTCAAACAAATAAATGAATAAATAAATAAATAATGTTTTCAACATTTTTTAACTCTGCCGTGGCCGGTCCCAAGCCCGTGCTGTGAAAAGAGGAGGGTCAGATGCTGGGACAAGCAAACCAGCTCTGTAAAAACTATTTGCTACTGCGGTCAGGGAGGGCCTTGGAAAAGCTCATTGGGATTCCTCAGGATCTCAAACAAATAAATGAATAAATAAATAATGTTTTCAACATTTTTTAACTCTGCCGTGGCCGGTCCCAAGCCCGTGCTGTGAAAAGAGGAGGGTCAGATGCTGGGACAAGCAAACCAGCTCTGTAAAAAAAACTATTTGCTACTGCGGTCAGGGAGGGCCTTGGAAAAGCTCATTGGGATTCCTCAGAATCTCAAACAAATAAATGAATAAATAAATAAATAATGTTTTCAACATTTTTTAACTCTGCCGTGGCCGGTCCCAAGCCCGTGCTGTGAAAAGAGGAGGGTCAGATGTTGGGACAAGCAAACCAGCTCTTTAAAAACTATTTGCTACTGCGGTCAGGGAGGGCCTTGGAAAAGCTCATTGGGGTTCCTCAGGATCTCAAACAAATAAATGAATAAATAAATAATGTTTTCAACATTTTTTTAACTCTGCCGTGGCCGGTCCCAAGCCCGTGCTGTGAAAAGAGGAGGGTCAGATGCTGGGACAAGCAAACCAGCTCTGTAAAAACTATTTTCTACTGAGGTCAGGAAGGGCCTTGGAAAAGCTCATTGGGATTCCTCAGGATCTCAAATAAATAAATGAATAAATAAATAAATAATGTTTTCAACATTTTTTAACTCTGCCGTCGCCGGTCCCAAGCCCGTGCTCTGAAAAGAGGAGGGTCAGATGCTGGGACAAGCAAACCAGCTCTGTAAAAACTATTTGCTACTGTAGTCAGGGAGGGCCTTGGAAAAGCTCATTGGGATTCCTCAGGATCTCAAACAAATAAATGAATAAATAATGTTTTCAACATTTTTTTTAACTCTGCCGTGGTCTGTCCCAAGCCCGTGCTGTGAAAAGAGGAGGGTCAGATGCTGGGACAAGCAAACCAGCTCTGTAAAAACTATTTGCTACTGCGGTCAGGGAGGGCCTTGGAAAAGCTCATTGGGATTCCTCAGGATCTCAAACAAATAAATGAATAAATAAATAAATAATGTTTTCAACATTTTTTAACTCTGCCGTGGCTGGTCCCAAGCCCGTGCTGTGAAAAGAGGAGGGTCAGATGCTGGGACAAGGAAACCAGCTCTGTAAAAACTATTTGCTACTGCGGTCAGGGAGGGCCTTGGAAAAGCTCATTGGGATTCCTCAGGATCTCAAACAAATAAATGAATAAATAATGTTTTCAACATTTTTTTAACTCTGCCGTGGCCGGTCCCAAGCCCGTGCTGTGAAAAGAGGAGGGTCAGATGCTGGGATAAGCAAACCAGCTCTATAAAAACTATTTGATACTGCAGTCAGGGAGGGCCTTGGAAAAGCTCATTGGGATTCCTCAGGATCTCAAACAAATAAATGAATAAATAAATAATGTTTTCAACATTTTTTTAACTCTGCCGTGGCCGGTCCCAAGCCCGTGCTGTGAAAAGAGGAGGGTCAGATGCTGGGACAAGCAAACCAGCTCTGTAAAAACTATTTGCTACTGCGGTCAGGGAGGGCCTTGGAAAAGCTCATTGGGATTCCTCAGGATCTCAAACAAATAAATGAATAAATAAATAATGTTTTCAACATTTTTTTAACTCTGCCGTGGCCGGTCCCAAGCCCGTGCTGTGAAAAGAGGAGGGTCAGATGCTGGGATAAGCAAACCAGCTCTGTAAAAACTATTTGATACTGCAGTCAGGGAGGGCCTTGGAAAAGCTCATTGGGATTACTCAGGATCTCAAACAAATAAATGAATAAATAAATAAATAATGTTTTCAACATTTTTTTAACTCTGCCGTGGCCGGTTCCAAGCTCGTGCTGTGAAAAGAGGAGGGTCAGATGCTGGGACAAGCAAACTAGCTCTGTAAAAACTATTTGCTACTGCGGTCAGGGAGGGCCTTGGGAAAGCTCATTGGGATTCCTCAGGATCTCAAACAAATAAATGAATAAATAATGTCTTTAACATTTTTTTAACTCTGCCGTGGCCGGTCCCAAGCCCGTGCTGTGAAAAGAGTAGGGTCAGATGCTGGGATAAGCAAACCAGCTCTGTAAAAACTATTTGATACTGCAGTCAGGGAGGGCCTTGGAAAAGCTCATTGGGATTCCTCAGGATCTCAAACAAATAAATGAATAAATAAATAAATAATGTTTTCAACATTTTTTTAACTCTGCCGTGGCCGGTCCCAAGCCCGTGCTGTGAAAAGAGGAGGGTCAGTTGCTGGGACAAGCAAACCAGCTCTGTAAAAACTATTTGCTACTGCGGTCAGGGAGGGCCTTGGAAAAGCTCATTGGGATTCCTCAGGATCTCAAACAAATAAATGAATAAATAAATAATGTTTTCAACATTTTTTAACTCTGCCGTGGCCGGTCCCAAGCCCGTGCTGTGAAAAGAGGAGGGTCAGATGCTGGGACAAGCAAACCAGCTCTGTAAAAACTATTTGATACTGCAGTCAGGGAGGGCCTTGGAAAAGCTCATTGGGATTCCTCAGGATCTCAAACAAATAAATGAATAAATAAATAAATAATGTTTTCAACATTTTTTTAACTCTGCCGTGGCCGGTCCCAAGCCCGTGCTGTGAAAAGAGGAGGGTCAGATGCTGGGACAAGCAAACCAGCTCTGTAAAAACTATTTGCTACTGCGGTCAGGGAGGGCCTTGGAAAAGCTCATTGGGATTCCTCAGGATCTCAAACAAATAAATGAATAAATAAATAATGTTTTCAACATTTTTTAACTCTGCCGTGGCCGGTCCCAAGCCCGTGCTGTGAAAAGAGGAGGGTCAGATGCTGGGACAAGCAAACCAGCTCTGTAAAAAAAACTATTTGCTACTGCGGTCAGGGAGGGCCTTGGAAAAGCTCATTGGGATTCCTCAGAATCTCAAACAAATAAATGAATAAATAAATAAATAATGTTTTCAACATTTTTTAACTCTGCCATGGCCGGTCCCAAGCCCGTGCTGTGAAAAGAGGAGGGTCAGATGTTGGGACAAGCAAACCAGCTCTGTAAAAACTATTTTCTACTGAGGTCAGGAAGGGCCTTGGAAAAGCTCATTGGGATTCCTCAGGATCTCAAATAAATAAATGAATAAATAAATAAATAATGTTTTCAACATTTTTTAACTCTGCCGTCGCCGGTCCCAAGCCCGTGCTCTGAAAAGAAGAGGGTCAGATGCTGGGACAAGCAAACCAGCTCTGTAAAAAAAACTATTTGCTACTGCGGTCAGGGAGGGCCTTGGAAAAGCTCATTGGGGTTCCTCAGGATCTCAAACAAATAAATGAATAAATAAATAATGTTTTCAACATTTTTTTAACTCTGCCGTGGCCGGTCCCAAGCCCGTGCTGTGAAAAGAGGAGGGTCAGATGCTGGGACAAGCAAACCAGCTCTGTAAAAACTATTTTCTACTGAGGTCAGGAAGGGCCTTGGAAAAGCTCATTGGGATTCCTCAGGATCTCAAATAAATAAATGAATAAATAAATAAATAATGTTTTCAACATTTTTTAACTCTGCCGTCGCCGGTCCCAAGCCCGTGCTCTGAAAAGAAGAGGGTCAGATGCTGGGACAAGCAAACCAGCTCTGTAAAAACTATTTGCTACTGCGGTCAGGGAGGGCCTTGGAAAAGCTCATTGGGATTCCTCAGGATCTCAAACAAATAAATGAATAAATAAATAATGTTTTCAACATTTTTTTAACTCTGCCGTGGCCGGTCCCAAGCCCGTGCTGTGAAAAGAGGAGGGTCAGATGCTGGGATAAGCAAACCAGCTCTATAAAAACTATTTGATACTGCAGTCAGGGAGGGCCTTGGAAAAGCTCATTGGGATTCCTCAGGATCTCAAACAAATAAATGAATAAATAAATAATGTTTTCAACATTTTTTTAACTCTGCCGTGGCCGGTCCCAAGCCCGTGCTGTGAAAAGAGGAGGGTCAGATGCTGGGACAAGCAAACCAGCTCTGTAAAAACTATTTGCTACTGCGGTCAGGGAGGGCCTTGGAAAAGCTCATTGGGATTCCTCAGGATCTCAAACAAATAAATGAATAAATAAATAATGTTTTCAACATTTTTTTAACTCTGCCGTGGCCGGTCCCAAGCCCGTGCTGTGAAAAGAGGAGGGTCAGATGCTGGGATAAGCAAACCAGCTCTGTAAAAACTATTTGATACTGCAGTCAGGGAGGGCCTTGGAAAAGCTCATTGGGATTACTCAGGATCTCAAACAAATAAATGAATAAATAAATAAATAATGTTTTCAACATTTTTTTAACTCTGCCGTGGCCGGTTCCAAGCTCGTGCTGTGAAAAGAGGAGGGTCAGATGCTGGGACAAGCAAACCAGCTCTGTAAAAACTATTTGCTACTGCGGTCAGGGAGGGCCTTGGGAAAGCTCATTGGGATTCCTCAGGATCTCAAACAAATAAATGAATAAATAATGTCTTTAACATTTTTTTAACTCTGCCGTGGCCGGTCCCAAGCCCGTGCTGTGAAAAGAGTAGGGTCAGATGCTGGGATAAGCAAACCAGCTCTGTAAAAACTATTTGATACTGCAGTCAGGGAGGGCCTTGGAAAAGCTCATTGGGATTCCTCAGGATCTCAAACAAATAAATGAATAAATAAATAAATAATGTTTTCAACATTTTTTTAACTCTGCCGTGGCCGGTCCCAAGCCCGTGCTGTGAAAAGAGGAGGGTCAGTTGCTGGGACAAGCAAACCAGCTCTGTAAAAACTATTTGCTACTGCGGTCAGGGAGGGCCTTGGAAAAGCTCATTGGGATTCCTCAGGATCTCAAACAAATAAATGAATAAATAAATAATGTTTTCAACATTTTTTAACTCTGCCGTGGCCGGTCCCAAGCCCGTGCTGTGAAAAGAGGAGGGTCAGATGCTGGGACAAGCAAACCAGCTCTGTAAAAACTATTTGATACTGCAGTCAGGGAGGGCCTTGGAAAAGCTCATTGGGATTCCTCAGGATCTCAAACAAATAAATGAATAAATAAATAAATAATGTTTTCAACATTTTTTTAACTCTGCCGTGGCCGGTCCCAAGCCCGTGCTGTGAAAAGAGGAGGGTCAGATGCTGGGACAAGCAAACCAGCTCTGTAAAAACTATTTGCTACTGCGGTCAGGGAGGGCCTTGGAAAAGCTCATTGGGATTCCTCAGGATCTCAAACAAATAAATGAATAAATAAATAATGTTTTCAACATTTTTTAACTCTGCCGTGGCCGGTCCCAAGCCCGTGCTGTGAAAAGAGGAGGGTCAGATGCTGGGACAAGCAAACCAGCTCTGTAAAAAAAACTATTTGCTACTGCGGTCAGGGAGGGCCTTGGAAAAGCTCATTGGGATTCCTCAGAATCTCAAACAAATAAATGAATAAATAAATAAATAATGTTTTCAACATTTTTTAACTCTGCCATGGCCGGTCCCAAGCCCGTGCTGTGAAAAGAGGAGGGTCAGATGTTGGGACAAGCAAACCAGCTCTTTAAAAACTATTTGCTACTGCGGTCAGGGAGGGCCTTGGAAAAGCTCATTGGGGTTCCTCAGGATCTCAAACAAATAAATGAATAAATAAATAATGTTTTCAACATTTTTTTAACTCTGCCGTGGCCGGTCCCAAGCCCGTGCTGTGAAAAGAGGAGGGTCAGATGCTGGGACAAGCAAACCAGCTCTGTAAAAACTATTTTCTACTGAGGTCAGGAAGGGCCTTGGAAAAGCTCATTGGGATTCCTCAGGATCTCAAATAAATAAATGAATAAATAAATAAATAATGTTTTCAACATTTTTTAACTCTGCCGTCGCCGGTCCCAAGCCCGTGCTCTGAAAAGAGGAGGGTCAGATGCTGGGACAAGCAAACCAGCTCTGTAAAAACTATTTGCTACTGCGGTCAGGGAGGGCCTTGGAAAAGCTCATTGGGATTCCTCAGGATCTCAAACAAATAAATGAATAAATAAATAATGTTTTCAACATTTTTTTAACTCTGCCGTGGCCGGTCCCAAGCCCGTGCTGTGAAAAGAGGAGGGTCAGATGCTGGGATAAGCAAACCAGCTCTATAAAAACTATTTGATACTGCAGTCAGGGAGGGCCTTGGAAAAGCTCATTGGGATTCCTCAGGATCTCAAACAAATAAATGAATAAATAAATAAATAATGTTTTCAACATTTTTTTAACTCTGCCGTGGCCGGTCCCAAGCCCGTGCTGTGAAAAGAGGAGGGTCAGATGCTGGGACAAGCAAACCAGCTCTGTAAAAACTATTTGCTACTGCGGTCAGGGAGGGCCTTGGAAAAGCTCATTGGGATTCCTCAGGATCTCAAACAAATAAATGAATAAATAATGTTTTCAACATTTTTTTAACTCTGCCGTGGCCGGTCCCAAGCCCGTGCTGTGAAAAGAGGAGGGTCAGATGCTGGGATAAGCAAACCAGCTCTGTAAAAACTATTTGATACTACAGTCAGGGAGGGCCTTGGAAAAGCTCATTGGGATTCCTCAGGATCTCAAACAAATAAATGAATAAATAAATAATGTTTTCAACATTTTTTTTAACTCTGCCGTGGTCTGTCCCAAGCCCGTGCTGTGAAAAGAGGAGGGTCAGATGCTGGGACAAGCAAACCAGCTCTGTAAAAACTATTTGCTACTGCGGTCAGGGAGGGCCTTGGAAAAGCTCATTGGGATTCCTCAGGATCTCAAACAAATAAATGAATAAATAAATAAATAATGTTTTCAACATTTTTTAACTCTGCCGTGGCTGGTCCCAAGCCCGTGCTGTGAAAAGAGGAGGGTCAGATGCTGGGACAAGGAAACCAGCTCTGTAAAAACTATTTGCTACTGCGGTCAGGGAGGGCCTTGGAAAAGCTCATTGGGATTCCTCAGGATCTCAAACAAATAAATGAATAAATAAATAATGTTTTCAACATTTTTTAACTCTGCCGTGGCCGGTCCCAAGCCCGTGCTGTGAAAAGAAGAGGGTCAGATGCTGGGACAAGCAAACCAGCTCTGTAAAAAAAACTATTTGCTACTGCGGTCAGGGAGGGCCTTGGAAAAGCTCATTGGGATTCCTCAGAATCTCAAACAAATAAATGAATAAATAAATAAATAATGTTTTCAACATTTTTTAACTCTGCCGTGGCCGGTCCCAAGCCCGTGCTGTGAAAAGAGGAGGGTCAGATGTTGGGACAAGCAAACCAGCTCTGTAAAAACTATTTGCTACTGCGGTCAGGGAGGGCCTTGGAAAAGCTCATTGGGATTCCTCAGGATCTCAAACAAATAAATGAATAAATAAATAATGTTTTCAACATTTTTTAACTCTGCCATGGCCGGTCCCAAGCCTGTGCTGTGAATAGAGGAGGGTCAGATGCTGGGATAAGCAAACCAGCTCTGTAAAAACTATTTGCTACTGCGGTCAGGGAGGGCCTTGGAAAAGCTCATTGGGATTCCTCAGGATCTCAAACAAATAAATGAATAAATAAATAATGTTTTCAACATTTTTTAACTCTGCCGTGGCCGGTCCCAAGCCTGTGCTGTGAAAAGAAGAGGGTCAGATGCTGGGACAAGCAAACCAGCTCTGTAAAAAAAACTATTTGCTACTGCGGTCAGGGAGGGCCTTGGAAAAGCTCATTGGGATTCCTCAGAATCTCAAACAAATAAATGAATAAATAAATAAATAATGTTTTCAACATTTTTTAACTCTGCCGTGGCCGGTCCCAAGCCCGTGCTGTGAAAAGAGGAGGGTCAGATGTTGGGACAAGCAAACCAGCTCTGTAAAAACTATTTGCTACTGCGGTCAGGGAGGGCCTTGGAAAAGCTCATTGGGATTCCTCAGGATCTTAAACAAATAGATGAATAAATAAATAATGTTTTCAACATTTTTTTAACTCTGCCGTGGCCGGTCCCAAGCCCGTGCTGTGAAAAGAGGAGGGTCAGATGCTGGGATAAGCAAACCAGCTCTGTAAAAACTATTTGATACTGCAGTCAGGGAGGGCGTTGGAAAAGCTCATTGGGATTCCTCAGGATCTCAAACAAATAAATGAATAAATAAATAAATAATGTTTTCAACATTTTTTTAACTCTGCCGTGGCCGGTCCCAAGCCCGTGCTGTGAAAAGAGGAGGGTCAGATGCTGGGACAAGCAAACCAGCTCTGTAAAAACTATTTGCTACTGCGGTCAGGGAGGGCCTTGGAAAAGCTCATTGGGATTCCTCAGGATCTCATACAAATAAATGAATAAATAAATAATGTTTTCAACATTTTTTTAACTCTGCCGTGGCCGGTCCCAAGCCTGTGCTGTGAAAAGAGGAGGGTCAGATGCTGGGATAAGCAAACCAGCTCTGTAAAAACTATTTCATACTGCAGTCAGGGAGGGCCTTGGAAAAGCTCATTGGGATTCCTCAGGATCTCAAACAAATAAATGAATAAATAAATAAATAATGTTTTCAACATTTTTTTAACTCTGCCGTGGCCGGTCCCAAGCCCGTGCTGTGAAAAGAGGAGGGTCAGATGCTGGGACAAGCAAACCAGCTCTGTAAAAACTATTTGCTACTGCGGTCAGGGAGGGCCTTGGAAAAGCTCATTGGGATTCCTCAGGATCTCAAACAAATAAATGAATAAATAAATAAATAATGTTTTCAACATTTTTTTAACTCTGCCGTGGCCGGTCCCAAGCCCGTGCTGTGAAAAAAGGAGGGTCATATGTTGGGACAAGCAAACCAGCTCTGTAAAAACTATTTGCTACTGCGGTCAGGGAGGGCCTTGGAAAAGCTCATTGGGATTCCTCAGGATCTCAAACAAATAAATGAATAAATAAACAATGTTTTCAACATTTTTTTAACTCTGCCGTGGCCGGTCTTAAGCTCGTGCTGTGAAAAGAGGAGGGTCAGATGCTGGGACAAGCAAACCAGCTCTGTAAAAACTATTTTCTACTGAGGTCAGGAAGGGCCTTGGAAAAGCTCATTGGGATTCCTCAGGATCTCAAACAAATAAATGAATAAATAAATAAATAATGTTTTCAACATTTTTTAACTCTGCCGTCGCCGGTCCCAAGCCCGTGCTGTGAAAAGAGGAGGGTCAGATGCTGGGACAAGCAAACCAGCTCTGTAAAAACTATTTGCTACTACGGTCAGGGAGGGCCTTGGAAAAGCTCATTGGGATTCCTCAGGATCTCAAACAAATAAATGAATAAATAAATAATGTTTTCAACATTTTTTTAACTCTGCCGTGGCCGGTCCCAAGCCCGTGCTGTGAAAAGAGGAGGGTCAGATGCTGGGACAAGCAAACCAGCTCTGTAAAAACTATTTTCTACTGAGGTCAGGAAGGGCCTTGGAAAAGCTCATTGGGATTCCTCAGGATCTCAAACAAATAAATGAATAAATAAATAACTAATGTTTTCAACATTTTTTAACTCTGCTGTCGCCGGTCCCAAGCCCGTGCTGTGAAAAGAGGAGGGTCAGATGCTGGGACAAGCAAACCAGCTCTGTAAAAACTATTTGCTACTGCGGTCAGGGAGGGCCTTGGAAAAGCTCATTGGGATTCCTCATGATCTCAAACAAATAAATGAATAAATAAATAATGTTTTCAACATTTTTTTAACTCTGCCTTGGCCGGTCCCAAGCCCGTACTGTGAAAAGAAGAGGGTCAGATGCTGGGACAAGCAAACCAGCTCTGTAAAAAAAAACGATTTGCTACTGCGGTCAGGGAGGGCCTTGGAAAAGCTCATTGGGATTCCTCAGGATCTCAAACAAATAAATGAATAAATAAATAATGTTTTCAACATTTTTTTAACTCTGCCGTGGCCGGTCCCAAGCCCGTGCTGTGAAAAGAAGAGGGTCAGATGCTGGGACAAGCAAACCAGCTCTGTAAAAAAAACTATTTGCTACTGCGGTCAGGGAGGGTCTTGGAAAAGCTCATTGGGATTCCTCAGAATCTCAAACAAATAAATGAATAAATAAATAAATTATGTTTTCAACATTTTTAACTCTGCCGTGGCCGGTCCCAAGCGCGTGCTGTGAAAAGAGGAGGGTCAGATGTTGGGACAAGCAAACCAGCTCTGTAAAAACTATTTGCTACTGCGGTCAGGGGGGGCCTTGGAAAAGCTCATTGGGATTCCTCAGGATCTCAAACAAATAAATGAATAAATAAATAATGTTTTCAACATTTTTTTAACTCTGCCGTGGCCGGTCCCAAGCCCGTGCTGTGAAAAGAGGAGGGTCAGATGCTGGGACAGGCAAACCAGCTCTGTAAAAACTATTTTCTACTGAGGTCAGGAAGGGCCTTGGAAAAGCTCATTGGGATTCCTCAGGATCTCAAACAAATAAATGAATAAATAAATAAATAATGTTTTCAACATTTTTTAACTCTGCCGTCGCCGGTCCCAAGCCCGTGCTGTGAAAAGAGGAGGGTCAGATGTTGGGACAAGCAAACCAGCTCTGTAAAAACTATTTGCTACTGCGGTCAGGGAGGGCCTTGGAAAAGCTCATTGGGATTCCTCAGGATCTCAAACAAATAAATGAATAAATAAATAATGTTTTCAACATTTTTTTAACTCTGCCGTGGCCGGTCCCAAGCCCGTGCTGTGAAAAGAGGAGGGTCAGATGCTGGGACAAGCAAACCAGCTCTGTAAAAACTATTTTCTACTGAGGTCAGGAAGGACCTTGGAAAAGCTCATTGGGATTCCTCAGGATCTCAAACAAATAAATGAATAAATAAATAAATAATGTTTTCAACATTTTTTAACTCTGCCGTCGCCGGTCCCAAGCCCGTGCTGTGAAAAGAGGAGGGTCAGATGCTGGGACAAGCAAACCAGCTCTGTAAAAACTATTTGCTACTGCGGTCAGGGAGGCCCTTGGAAAAGCTCATTGGGATTCCTCAGGATCTCAAACAAATAAATGAATAAATAAATAATGTTTTCAAAATTTTTTTAACTCTGCCGTGGCCGGTCCCAAGCCCGTGCTGTGAAAAGAGGAGGGTCAGATGCTGGGACAAGCAAACCAGCTCTGTAAAAACTATTTTCTACTGAGGTCAGGAAGGGCCTTGGAAAAGCTCATTGGGATTCCTCAGGATCTCAAACAAATAAATGAATAAATAAATAAATAATGTTTTCAACATTTTTTAACTCTGCCGTCGCCGGTCCCAAGCCCGTGCTGTGAAAAGAGGAGGGTCAGATGCTGGGACAAGCAAACCAGCTCTGTAAAAACTATTTTCTACTGAGGTCAGGAAGGGCCTTGGAAAAGCTCATTGGGATTCCTCAGGATCTCAAACAAATAAATGAAAAAATAAATAATGTTTTCAACATTTTTAACTCTGCCGTCGCCGGTCCCAAGCCCGTGCTGTGAAAAGAGGAGGGTCAGATGCTGGGACAAGCAAACCAGCTCTGTAAAAACTATTTGCTACTGCGGTCAGGGAGGGCCTTGGAAAAGCTCATTGGGATTCCTCAGGATCTCAAACAAATAAATGAATAAATAAATAATGTTTTCAACATTTTTTTAACTCTGCCGTGGCCGGTCCCAAGCCCGTGCTGTGAAAAGAGGAGGGTCAGATGCTGGGACAAGCAAACCAGCTCTGTAAAAACTATTTTCTACTGAGGTCAGGAAGGGCCTTGGAAAAGCTCATTGGGATTCCTCAGGATCTCAAACAAATAAATGAATAAATAAATAATGTTTTCAACATTTTTTAACTCTGCCGTGGCCGGTCCCAAGCCCGTGCTGTGAAAAGAGGAGGGTCAGATGCTGGGACAAGCAAACCAGCTCTGTAAAAAAACTATTTGCTACTGCGGTCAGGGAGGGCCTTGGAAAAGCTCATTGGGATTCCTCAGAATCTCAAACAAATAAATGAATAAATAAATAATGTTTTCAAAATTTTTTTAACTCTGCCGTGGCCGGTCCCAAGCCCGTGCTGTGAAAAGAGGAGGGTCAGATGCTGGGACAAGCAAACCAGCTCTGTAAAAACTATTTTCTACTGAGGTCAGGAAGGGCCTTGGAAAAGCTCATTGGGATTCCTCAGGATCTCAAACAAATAAATGAATAAATAAATAAATAATGTTTTCAACATTTTTTAACTCTGCCGTCGCCGGTCCCAAGCCCGTGCTGTGAAAAGAGGAGGGTCAGATGCTGGGACAAGCAAACCAGCTCTGTAAAAACTATTTTCTACTGAGGTCAGGAAGGGCCTTGGAAAAGCTCATTGGGATTCCTCAGGATCTCAAACAAATAAATGAAAAAATAAATAAATAATGTTTTCAACATTTTTTAACTCTGCCGTCGCCGGTCCCAAGCCCGTGCTGTGAAAAGAGGAGGGTCAGATGCTGGGACAAGCAAACCAGCTCTGTAAAAACTATTTGCTACTGCGGTCAGGGAGGGCCTTTGAAAAGCTCATTGGGATTCCTCAGGATCTCAAACAAATAAATGAATAAATAAATAATGTTTTCAACATTTTTTTAACTCTGCCGTGGCCAGTCCCAAGCCCGTGCTGTGAAAAGAGGAGGGTCAGATGCTGGGACAAGCAAACCAGCTCTGTAAAAACTATTTGCTACTGCGGTCAGGGAGGGCCTTGGAAAAGCTCATTGGGATTCCTCAGGATCTCAAACAAATAAATGAATAAATAAATAAATAATGTTTTCAACATTTTTTAACTCTGCCGTGGCCGGTCCCAAGCCCGTGCTGTGAAAAGAGGAGGGTCAGATGCTGGGACAAGCAAACCAGCTCTGTAAAAAAAACTATTTGCTACTGCGGTCAGGGAGGGCCTTGGAAAAGCTCATTGGGATTCCTCAGAATCTCAAACAAATAAATGAATAAATAAATAAATTATGTTTTCAACATTTTTAACTCTGCCGTGGCCGGTCCCAAGCGCGTGCTGTGAAAAGAGGAGGGTCAGATGTTGGGACAAGCAAACCAGCTCTGTAAAAACTATTTGCTACTGCGGTCAGGGGGGGCCTTGGAAAAGCTCATTGGGATTCCTCAGGATCTCAAACAAATAAATGAATAAATAAATAATGTTTTCAACATTTTTTTAACTCTGCCGTGGCCGGTCCCAAGCCCGTGCTGTGAAAAGAGGAGGGTCAGATGCTGGGACAGGCAAACCAGCTCTGTAAAAACTATTTTCTACTGAGGTCAGGAAGGGCCTTGGAAAAGCTCATTGGGATTCCTCAGGATCTCAAACAAATAAATGAATAAATAAATAAATAATGTTTTCAACATTTTTTAACTCTGCCGTCGCCGGTCCAAAGCCCGTGCTGTGAAAAGAGGAGGGTCAGATGCTGGGACAAGCAAACCAGCTCTGTAAAAACTATTTGCTACTGCGGTCAGGGAGGGCCTTGGAAAAGCTCATTGGGATTCCTCAGGATCTCAAACAAATAAATGAATAAATAAATAATGTTTTCAACATTTTTTTAACTCTGCCGTGGCCGGTCCCAAGCCCGTGCTGTGAAAAGAGGAGGGTCAGATGCTGGGATACGCAAACCAGCTCTGTAAAAACTATTTGATACTGAAGTCAGGGAGGGCCTTGGAAAAGCTCATTGGGATTCCTCAGGATCTCAAACAAATAAATGAATAAATAAATAAATAATGTTTTCAACATTTTTTTAACTCTGCCGTCGCCGTTCCCAAGCCCGTGCTGTGAAAAGAGGAGGGTCAGATGCTGGGACAAGCAAACCAGCTCTGTAAAAACTATTTGCTACTGCGGTCAGGGAGGGCCTTGGAAAAGCTCATTGGGATTCCTCAGGATCTCAAACAAATAAATGAATAAATAAATAATGTTTTCAACATTTTTTAACTCTGCCGTGGCCGGTCCCAAGCCCGTGCTGTGAAAAGAGGAGGGTCAGATGCTGGGACAAGCAAACCAGCTCTGTAAAAAAACTATTTGCTACTGCGGTCAGGGAGGGCCTTGGAAAAGCTCATTGGGATTCCTCAGAATCTCAAACAAATAAATGAATAAATAAATAATGTTTTCAAATTTTTTTTAACTCTGCCGTGGCCGGTCCCAAGCCCGTGCTGTGAAAAGAGGAGGGTCAGATGCTGGGATAAGCAAACCAGCTCTGTAAAAACTATTTTCTACTGAGGTCAGGAAGGGCCTTGGAAAAGCTCATTGGGATTCCTCAGGATCTCAAACAAAGAAATGAATAAATAAATAAATAATGTTTTCAACATTTTTTAACTCTGCCGTCGCCGGTCCCAAGCCCGTGCTGTGAAAAGAGGAGGGTCAGATGCTGGGACAAGCAAACCAGCTCTGTAAAAACTATTTTCTACTGAGGTCAGGAAGGGCCTTGGAAAAGCTCATTGGGATTCCTCAGGATCTCAAACAAATAAATGAAAAAATAAATAAATAATGTTTTCAACATTTTTTAACTCTGCCGTCGCCAGTCCCAAGCCCGTGCTGTGAAAAGAGGAGGGTCAGATGCTGGGACAAGCAAACCAGCTCTGTAAAAACTATTTGCTACTGCGGTCAGGGAGGGCCTTGGAAAAGCTCATTGGGATTCCTCAGGATCTCAAACAAATAAATGAATAAATAAATAAATAATGTTTTCAACATTTTTTTAACTCTGCCGTGGCCGGTCCCAAGCCCGTGCTGTGAAAAGAGGAGGGTCAGATGCTGGGACAAGCAAACCAGCTCTGTAAAAACTATTTGCTACTGCGGTCAGGGAGGGCCTTGGAAAAGCTCATTGGGATTCCTCAGGATCTCAAACAAATAAATGAATAAATAAATAAATAATGTTTTCAACATTTTTTAACTCTGCCGTGGCCGGTCCCAAGCCAGTGCTGTGAAAAGAGGAGGGTCAGATGCTGGGACAAGCAAACCAGCTCTGTAAAAAAAACTATTTGCTACTGCGGTCAGGGAGGGCCTTGGAAAAGCTCATTGGGATTCCTCAGAATCTCAAACAAATAAATGAATAAATAAATAAATAATGTTTTCAACATTTTTTAACTCTGCCGTGGCCGGTCCCAAGCCCGTGCTGTGAAAAGAGGAGGGTCAGATGCTGGGACAAGCAAACCAGCTCTGTAAAAAAAACTATTTGCTACTGCGGTCAGGGAGGGCCTTGGAAAAGCTCATTGGGATTCCTCAGAATCTCAAACAAATAAATGAATAAATAAATAAATTATGTTTTCAACATTTTTAACTCTGCCGTGGCCGGTCCCAAGCGCGTGCTGTGAAAAGAGGAGGGTCAGATGTTGGGACAAGCAAACCAGCTCTGTAAAAACTATTTGCTACTGCGGTCAGGTTGGGCCTTGGAAAAGCTCATTGGGATTCCTCAGGATCTCAAACAAATAAATGAATAAATAAATAATGTTTTCAACATTTTTTTAACTCTGCCGTGGCCGGTCCCAAGCCCGTGCTGTGAAAAGAGGAGGGTCAGATGCTGGGACAGGCAAACCAGCTCTGTAAAAACTATTTTCTACTGAGGTCAGGAAGGGACTTGGAAAAGCTCATTGGGATTCCTCAGGATCTCAAACAAATAAATGAATAAATAAATAAATAATGTTTTCAACATTTTTTAACTCTGCCGTCGCCGGTCCAAAGCCCGTGCTGTGAAAAGAGGAGGGTCAGATGCTGGGACAAGCAAACCAGCTCTGTAAAAACTATTTGCTACTGCGGTCAGGGAGGGCCTTGGAAAAGCTCATTGGGATTCCTCAGGATCTCAAACAAATAAATGAATAAATAAATAATGTTTTCAACATTTTTTTAACTCTGCCGTGGCCGGTCCCAAGCCCGTGCTGTGAAAAGAGGAGGGTCAGATGCTGGGATACGCAAACCAGCTCTGTAAAAACTATTTGATACTGAAGTCAGGGAGGGCCTTGGAAAAGCTCATTGGGATTACTCAGGATCTCAAACAAATAAATGAATAAATAAATAAATAATGTTTTCAACATTTTTTTAACTCTGCCGTCGCCGTTCCCAAGCCCGTGCTGTGAAAAGAGGAGGGTCAGATGCTGGGACAAGCAAACCAGCTCTGTAAAAACTATTTGCTACTGCGGTCAGGGAGGGCCTTGGAAAAGCTCATTGGGATTCCTCAGGATCTCAAACAAATAAATGAATAAATAAATAATGTTTTCAACATTTTTTAACTCTGCCGTGGCCGGTCCCAAGCCCGTGCTGTGAAAAGAGGAGGGTCAGATGCTGGGACAAGCAAACCAGCTCTGTAAAAAAACTATTTGCTACTGCGGTCAGGGAGGGCCTTGGAAAAGCTCATTGGGATTCCTCAGAATCTCAAACAAATAAATGAATAAATAAATAATGTTTTCAAAATTTTTTTAACTCTGCCGTGGCCGGTCCCAAGCCCGTGCTGTGAAAAGAGGAGGGTCAGATGCTGGGACAAGCAAACCAGCTCTGTAAAAACTATTTTCTACTGAGGTCAGGAAGGGCCTTGGAAAAGCTCATTGGGATTCCTCAGGATCTCAAACAAATAAATGAATAAATAAATAAATAATGTTTTCAACATTTTTTAACTCTGCCGTCGCCGGTCCCAAGCCCGTGCTGTGAAAAGAGGAGGGTCAGATGCTGGGACAAGCAAACCAGCTCTGTAAAAACTATTTTCTACTGAGGTCAGGAAGGGCCTTGGAAAAGCTCATTGGGATTCCTCAGGATCTCAAACAAATAAATGAAAAAATAAATAAATAATGTTTTCAACATTTTTTAACTCTGCCGTCGCCGGTCCCAAGCCCGTGCTGTGAAAAGAGGAGGGTCAGATGCTGGGACAAGCAAACCAGCTCTGTAAAAACTATTTGCTACTGCGGTCAGGGAGGGCCTTGGAAAAGCTCATTGGGATTCCTAAGGATCTCAAACAAATAAATGAATAAATAAATAAATAATGTTTTCAACATTTTTTTAACTCTGCCGTGGCCGGTCCCAAGCCCGTGCTGTGAAAAGAGGAGGGTCAGATGCTGGGACAAGCAAACCAGCTCTGTAAAAACTATTTTCTACTGAGGTCAGGAAGGGCCTTGGAAAAGCTCATTGGGATTCCTCAGGATCTCAAACAAATAAATGAATAAATAAATAAATAATGTTTTCAACATTTTTTAACTCTGCCGTCGCCGGTCCCAAGCCCGTGCTGTGAAAAGAGGAGGGTCAGATGCTGGGACAAGCAAACCAGCTCTGTAAAAACTATTTGCTACTGCGGTCAGGGAGGGCCTTGGAAAAGCTCATTGGGATTCCTCAGGATCTCAAACAAATAAATGAATAAATAAATAATGTTTTCAACATTTTTTTAACTCTGCCGTGGCCGGTCCCAAGCCCGTGCTGTGAAAAGAGGAGGGTCAGATGCTGGGATACGCAAACCAGCTCTGTAAAAACTATTTGATACTGAAGTCAGGGAGGGCCTTGGAAAAGCTCATTGGGATTCCTCAGGATCTCAAACAAATAAATGAATAAATAAATAAATAATGTTTTCAACATTTTTTTAACTCTGCCGTGGCCGGACCCAAGCCCGTGCTGTGAAAAGAGGAGGGTCAGATGCTGAGACAAGCAAACCAGCTCTGTAAAAACTATTTGCTACTGCGGTCAGGGAGGGCCTTGGAAAAGCTCATTGGGATTCCTCAGGATCTCAAACAAATAAATGAATAAATAAATAATGTTTTCAACATTTTTTAACTCTGCCGTGGCCGGTCCCAAGTCCGTGCTGTGAAAAGAGGAGGGTCAGATGCTGGGACAAGCAAACCAGCTCTGTAAAAAAAACTATTTGCTACTGCGGTCAGGGAGGGCCTTGGAAAAGCTCATTGGGATTCCTCAGAATCTCAAACAAATAAATGAATAAATAAATAATGTTTTCAAAATTTTTTTAACTCTGCCGTGGCCGGTCCCAAGCGCGTGCTGTGAAAAGAGGAGGGTCAGATGCTGGGACAAGCAAACCAGCTCTGTAAAAACTATTTTCTACTGAGGTCAGGAAGGGCCTTGGAAAAGCTCATTGGGATTCCTCAGGATCTCAAACAAATAAATGAATAAATAAATAAATAATGTTTTCAACATTTTTTAACTCTGCCGTCGCCGGTCCCAAGCCCGTGCTGTGAAAAGAGGAGGGTCAGATGCTGGGACAAGCAAACCAGCTCTGTAAAAACTATTTTCTACTGAGGTCAGGAAGGGCCTTGGAAAAGCTCATTGGGATTCCTCAGGATCTCAAACAAATAAATGAAAAAATAAATAAATAATGTTTTCAACATTTTTTAACTCTGCCGTCGCCGGTCCCAAGCCCGTGCTGTGAAAAGAGGAGGGTCAGATGCTGGGACAAGCAAACCAGCTCTGTAAAAACTATTTGCTACTGCGGTCAGGGAGGGCCTTGGAAAAGCTCATTGGGATTCCTCAGGATCTCAAACAAATAAATGAATAAATAAATAATGTTTTCAACATTTTTTAACTCTGCCGTGGCCGGTCCCAAGCCCGTGCTGTGAAAAGAGGAGGGTCAGATGCTGGGACAAGCAAACCAGCTCTGTAAAAACTATTTTCTACTGAGGTCAGGAAGGACCTTGGAAAAGCTCATTGGGATTCCTCAGGATCTCAAACAAATAAATGAATAAATAAATAAATAATGTTTTCAACATTTTTTAACTCTGCCGTCGCCGGTCCCAAGCCCGTGCTGTGAAAAGAGGAGGGTCAGATGCTGGGACAAGCAAACCAGCTCTGTAAAAACTATTTGCTACTGCGGTCAGGGAGGGCCTTGAAAAAGCTCATTGGGATTCCTCAGGATCTCAAACAAATAAATGAATAAATAAATAAATAAGGTTTTCAACATTTTTTTAACTCTGCCGTGGCCGGTCCCAAGCCCGTGCTGTGAAAAGAGGAGGGTCAGATGCTGGGACAAGCAAACCAGCTCTGTAAAAACTATTTGCTACTGCGGTCAGGGAGGGCCTTGGAAAAGCTCATTGGGATTCCTCAGGATCTCAAACAAATAAATGAATAAATAAATAATGTTTTCAACATTTTTTAACTCTGCCGTGGCCGGTCCCAAGCCCGTGCTGTGAAAAGAGGAGGGTCAGATGCTGGGACAAGCAAACCAGCTCTGTAAAAAAAACTATTTGCTACTGCGGTCAGGGAGGGCCTTGGAAAAGCTCATTGGGATTCCTCAGAATCTCAAACAAATAAATGAATAAATAAATAAATAATGTTTTCAACATTTTTTAACTCTGCCGTGGCCGGTCCCAAGCCCGTGCTGTGAAAAGGGGAGGGTCAGATGTTGGGACAAGCAAACCATTTCTGTAAAAACTATTTGCTACTGTGGTCAGGGAGGGCCTTGGAAAAGCTCATTGGGATTCCTCAGGATCTCAAACAAATAAATGAATAAATAAATAATGTTTTCAACATTTTTTTAACTCTGCCGTGGCCGGTCCCAAGCCCGTGCTGTGAAAAGAGGAGGGTCAGATGCTGGGACAAGCAAACCAGCTCTGTAAAAACTATTTTCTACTGAGGTCAGGAAGGGCCTTGGAAAAGCTCATTGGGATTCCTCAGGATCTCAAACAAATAAATAAATAATGTTTTCAACATTTTTTAACTCTGCCGTCGCCGGTCCCAAGCCCGTGCTGTGAAAAAAGGAGGGTCAGATGTTG
Organism: Pelophylax lessonae; assembly: GCF_965119305.1. Classification (NCBI taxonomy): domain Eukaryota; kingdom Metazoa; phylum Chordata; class Amphibia; order Anura; family Ranidae; genus Pelophylax; species Pelophylax lessonae. The sequence goes on along the minus strand of NW_028119898.1, from coordinate 37,630 downwards.
GGACAAGCAAACCAGCTCTGTAAAAACTATTTGCTACTGCGGTCAGGGAGGGCCTTGGAAAAGCTCATTGGGATTCCTCAGGATCTCAAACAAATAAATGAATAAATAAATAATGTTTTCAACATTTTTTTAACTCTGCCGTGGCCGGTCCCAAGCCCGTGCTGTGAAAAGAGGAGGGTCAGATGCTGGGATAAGCAAACCAGCTCTGTAAAAACTATTTGATACTGCAGTCAGGGAGGGCCTTGGAAAAGCTCATTGGGATTCCTCAGGATCTCAAACAAATAAATGAATAAATAAATAAATAATGTTTTCAACATTTTTTTAACTCTGCCGTGGCCGGTCCCAAGCTCGTGCTGTGAAAAGAGGAGGGTCAGATGCTGGGACAAGCAAACCAGCTCTGTAAAAACTATTTGCTACTGCGGTCAGGGAGGGCCTTGGAAAAGCTCATTGGGATTCCTCAGGATCTCAAACAAATAAATGAATAAATAATGTTTTCAACATTTTTTTAACTCTGCCGTGGCCGGTCCCAAGCCCGTGCTGTGAAAAGAGGAGGGTCAGATGCTGGGATAAGCAAACCAGCTCTGTAAAAACTATTTGATACTGCAGTCAGGGAGGGCCTTGGAAAAGCTCATTGGGATTCCTCAGGATCTCAAACAAATAAATGAATAAATAAATAAATAATGTTTTCAACATTTTTTTAACTCTGCCGTGGCCGGTCCCAAGCCCGTGCTGTGAAAAAAGGAGGGTCAGATGTTGGGACAAGCAAACCAGCTCTGTAAAAACTATTTGCTACTGCGGTCAGGGAGGGCCTTGGAAAAGCTCATTGGGATTCCTCAAGATCTCAAACAAATAAATGAATAAATAAATAATGTTTTCAACATTTTTTTAACTCTGCCGTGGCCGGTCCCAAGCCCGTGCTGTGAAAAGAGGAGGGTCAGATGCTGGGATAAGCAAACCAGCTCTGTAAAAACTATTTCATACTGCAGTCAGGGAGGGCCTTGGAAAAGCTCATTGGGATTCCTCAGGATCTCAAACAAATAAATGAATAAATAAATAAATAATGTTTTCAACATTTTTTTAACTCTGCCGTGGCCGGTCCCAAGCCCGTGCTGTGAAAAGAGGAGGGTCAGATGCTGGGACAAGCAAACCAGCTCTGTAAAAACTATTTGCTACTGCGGTCAGGGAGGGCCTTGGAAAAGCTCATTGGGATTCCTCAGGATCTCAAACAAATAAATGAATAAATAAATAATGTTTTCAACATTTTTTAACTCTGCCGTGGCCGGTCCCAAGCCCCTGCTGTGAAAAGAGGAGGGTCAGATGCTGGGACAAGCAAACCAGCTCTGTAAAAAAAACTATTTGCTACTGCGGTCAGGGAGGGCCTTGGAAAAGCTCATTGGGATTCCTCAGAATCTCAAACAAATAAATGAATAAATAAATAAATAATGTTTTCAACATTTTTTAACTCTGCCGTGGCCGGTCCCAAGCCCGTGCTGTGAAAAGAGGAGGGTCAGATGCTGGGACAAGCAAACCAGCTCTGTAAAAACTATTTTCTACTGAGGTCAGGAAGGGCCTTGGAAAAGCTCATTGGGATTCCTCAGGATCTCAAACAAATAAATGAATAAATAAATAATTTTGTCAACATTTTTTAACTCTGCCGTCGCCGGTCCCAAGCCCGTGCTGTGAAAAGAGGAGGGTCAGATGCTGGGACAAGCAAACCAGCTCTGTAAAAACTATTTGCTACTGCGGTCAGGGAGGGCCTTGGAAAAGCTCATTGGGATTCCTCAGGATCTCAAACAAATAAATGAATAAATAAATAATGTTTTCAACATTTTTTTAACTCTGCCGTGGCCGGTCCCAAGCCCGTGCTGTGAAAAGAGGAGGGTCAGATGCTGGGATAAGCAAACCAGCTCTGTAAAAACTATTTCATACTGCAGTCAGGGAGGGCCTTGGAAAAGCTCATTGGGATTCCTCAGGATCTCAAACAAATAAATGAATAAATAAATAAATAATGTTTTCAACATTTTTTTAACTCTGCCGTGGCCGGTCCCAAGCCCGTGCTGTGAAAAGAGGAGGGTCAGATGCTGGGACAAGCAAACCAGCTCTGTAAAAACTATTTGCTACTGCGGTCAGGGAGGGCCTTGGAAAAGCTCATTGGGATTCCTCAGGATCTCAAACAAATAAATGAATAAATAATGTTTTCAACATTTTTTTAACTCTGCCGTGGCCGGTCCCAAGCCCGTGCTGTGAAAAGAGGAGGGTCAGATGCTGGGATAAGCAAACCAGCTCTGTAAAAACTATTTGATACTACAGTCAGGGAGGGCCTTGGAAAAGCTCATTGGGATTCCTCAGGATCTCAAACAAATAAATGAATAAATAAATAATGTTTTCAACATTTTTTTTAACTCTGCCGTGGTCTGTCCCAAGCCCGTGCTGTGAAAAGAGGAGGGTCAGATGCTGGGACAAGCAAACCAGCTCTGTAAAAACTATTTGCTACTGCGGTCAGGGAGGGCCTTGGAAAAGCTCATTGGGATTCCTCAGGATCTCAAACAAATAAATGAATAAATAAATAAATAATGTTTTCAACATTTTTTAACTCTGCCGTGGCTGGTCCCAAGCCCGTGCTGTGAAAAGAGGAGGGTCAGATGCTGGGACAAGGAAACCAGCTCTGTAAAAACTATTTGCTACTGCGGTCAGGGAGGGCCTTGGAAAAGCTCATTGGGATTCCTCAGGATCTCAAACAAATAAATGAATAAATAAATAATGTTTTCAACATTTCTTAACTCTGCCATGGCCGGTCCCAAGCCTGTGCTGTGAATAGAGGAGGGTCAGATGCTGGGATAAGCAAACCAGCTCTGTAAAAACTATTTGCTACTGCGGTCAGGGAGGGCCTTGGAAAAGCTCATTGGGATTCCTCAGGATCTCAAACAAATAAATGAATAAATAAATAATGTTTTCAACATTTTTTAACTCTGCCGTGGCCGGTCCCAAGCCCGTGCTGTGAAAAGAAGAGGGTCAGATGCTGGGACAAGCAAACCAGCTCTGTAAAAAAAACTATTTGCTACTGCGGTCAGGGAGGGCCTTGGAAAAGCTCATTGGGATTCCTCAGAATCTCAAACAAATAAATGAATAAATAAATAAATAATGTTTTCAACATTTTTTAACTCTGCCGTGGCCGGTCCCAAGCCCGTGCTGTGAAAAGAGGAGGGTCAGATGTTGGGACAAGCAAACCAGCTCTGTAAAAACTATTTGCTACTGCGGTCAGGGAGGGCCTTGGAAAAGCTCATTGGGATTCCTCAGGATCTCAAACAAATAAATGAATAAATAAATAATGTTTTCAACATTTTTTTAACTCTGCCGTGGCCGGTCCCAAGCCCGTGCTGTGAAAAGAGGAGGGTCAGATGCTGGGATAAGCAAACCAGCTCTGTAAAAACTATTTGATACTGCAGTCAGGGAGGGCCTTGGAAAAGCTCATTGGGATTCCTCAGGATCTCAAACAAATAAATGAATAAATAAATAAATAATGTTTTCAACATTTTTTTAACTCTGCCGTGGCCGGTCCCATGCCCGTGCTGTGAAAAGAGGAGGGTCAGATGCTGGGACAAGCAAACCAGCTCTGTAAAAACTATTTGCTACTGCGGTCAGGGAGGGCCTTGGAAAAGCTCATTGGGATTCCTCAGGATCTCAAACAAATAAATGAATAAATAAATAATGTTTTCAACATTTCTTAACTCTGCCATGGCCGGTCCCAAGCCTGTGCTGTGAATAGAGGAGGGTCAGATGCTGGGATAAGCAAACCAGCTCTGTAAAAACTATTTGCTACTGCGGTCAGGGAGGGCCTTGGAAAAGCTCATTGGGATTCCTCAGGATCTCAAACAAATAAATGAATAAATAAATAATGTTTTCAACATTTTTTAACTCTGCCGTGGCCGGTCCCAAGCCCGTGCTGTGAAAAGAAGAGGGTCAGATGCTGGGACAAGCAAACCAGCTCTGTAAAAAAAACTATTTGCTACTGCGGTCAGGGAGGGCCTTGGAAAAGCTCATTGGGATTCCTCAGAATCTCAAACAAATAAATGAATAAATAAATAAATAATGTTTTCAACATTTTTTAACTCTGCCGTGGCCGGTCCCAAGCCCGTGCTGTGAAAAGAGGAGGGTCAGATGTTGGGACAAGCAAACCAGCTCTGTAAAAACTATTTGCTACTGCGGTCAGGGAGGGCCTTGGAAAAGCTCATTGGGATTCCTCAGGATCTCAAACAAATAAATGAATAAATAAATAATGTTTTCAACATTTTTTTAACTCTGCCGTGGCCGGTCCCAAGCCCGTGCTGTGAAAAGAGGAGGGTCAGATGCTGGGATAAGCAAACCAGCTCTGTAAAAACTATTTGATACTGCAGTCAGGGAGGGCCTTGGAAAAGCTCATTGGGATTCCTCAGGATCTCAAACAAATAAATGAATAAATAAATAAATAATGTTTTCAACATTTTTTTAACTCTGCCGTGGCCGGTCCCATGCCCGTGCTGTGAAAAGAGGAGGGTCAGATGCTGGGACAAGCAAACCAGCTCTGTAAAAACTATTTGCTACTGCGGTCAGGGAGGGCCTTGGAAAAGCTCATTGGGATTCCTCAGGATCTCAAACAAATAAATGAATAAATAATGTTTTCAACATTTTTTTAACTCTGCCGTGGCCGGTCCCAAGCCCGTGCTGTGAAAAGAGGAGGGTCAGATGCTGGGATAAGCACACCAGCTCTGTAAAAACTATTTGATACTGCAGTCAGGGAGGGCCTTGGAAAAGCTCATTGGGATTCCTCAGGATCTCAAACAAATAAATGAATAAATAAATAAATAATGTTTTCAACATTTTTTTAACTCTGCCGTGGCCGGTCCCAAGCCCGTGCTGTGAAAAAAGGAGGGTCATATGTTGGGACAAGCAAACCAGCTCTGTAAAAACTATTTGCTACTGCGGTCAGGGAGGGCCTTGGAAAAGCTCATTGGGATTCCTCAGGATCTCAAACAAATAAATGAATAAATAAACAATGTTTTCAACATTTTTTTAACTCTGCCGTGGCCGGTCCCAAGCCCGTGCTGTGAAAAGAGGAGGGTCAGATGCTGGGACAAGCAAACCAGCTCTGTAAAAACTATTTTCTACTGAGGTCAGGAAGGGCCTTGGAAAAGCTCATTGGGATTCCTCAGGATCTCAAACAAATAAATGAATAAATAAATAAATAATGTTTTCAAGATTTTTTAACTCTGCCGTCGCCGGTCCCAAGCCCGTGCTGTGAAAAGAGGAGGGTCAGATGCTGGGACAAGCAAACCAGCTCTGTAAAAACTATTTGCTACTGCGGTCAGGGAGGGCCTTGGAAAAGCTCATTGGGATTCCTCAGGATCTCAAACAAATAAATGAATAAATAAATAATGTTTTCAACATTTTTTTAACTCTGCCGTGGCCGGTCCCAAGCCCGTACTGTGAAAAGAAGAGGGTCAGATGCTGGGACAAGCAAACCAGCTCTGTAAAAAAAAACTATTTGCTACTGCGGTCAGGGAGGGCCTTGGAAAAGCTCATTGGGATTCCTCAGGATCTCAAACAAATAAATGAATAAATAAATAATGTTTTCAACATTTTTTTAACTCTGCCGTGGCCGGTCCCAAGCCCGTGCTGTGAAAAGAAGAGGGTCAGATGCTGGGACAAGCAAACCAGCTCTGTAAAAAAAACTATTTGCTACTGCGGTCAGGGAGGGTCTTGGAAAAGCTCATTGGGATTCCTCAGAATCTCAAACAAATAAATGAATAAATAAATAAATTATGTTTTCAACATTTTTAACTCTGCCGTGGCCGGTCCCAAGCGCGTGCTGTGAAAAGAGGAGGGTCAGATGTTGGGACAAGCAAACCAGCTCTGTAAAAACTATTTGCTACTGCGGTCAGGGGGGGCCTTGGAAAAGCTCATTGGGATTCCTCAGGATCTCAAACAAATAAATGAATAAATAAATAATGTTTTCAACATTTTTTTAACTCTGCCGTGGCCGGTCCCAAGCCCGTGCTGTGAAAAGAGGAGGGTCAGATGCTGGGACAGGCAAACCAGCTCTGTAAAAAACTATTTTCTACTGAGGTCAGGAAGGGCCTTGGAAAAGCTCATTGGGATTCCTCAGGATCTCAAACAAATAAATGAATAAATAAATAAATAATGTTTTCAACATTTTTTAACTCTGCCGTGGCCGGTCCCAAGCCCGTGCTGTGAAAAGGGGAGGGTCAGATGTTGGGACAAGCAATCCATTTCTGTAAAAACTATTTGCTACTGCGGTCAGGGAGGGCCTTGGAAAAGCTCATTGGGATTCCTCAGGATCTCAAACAAATAAATGAATAAATAAATAATGTTTTCAACATTTTTTTAACTCTGCCGTGGCCGGTCCCAAGCCCGTGCTGTGAAAAGAGGAGGGTCAGATGCTGGGATACGCAAACCAGCTCTGTAAAAACTATTTGATACTGAAGTCAGGGAGGGCCTTGGAAAAGCTCATTGGGATTCCTCAGGATCTCAAACAAATAAATGAATAAATAAATAAATAATGTTTTCAACATTTTTTTAACTCTGCCGTGGCTGGTCCCAAGCCCGTGCTGTGAAAAGAGGAGGGTCAGATGCTGGGACAAGCAAACCAGCTCTGTAAAAACTATTTGCTACTGCGGTCAGGGAGGGCCTTGGAAAAGCTCATTGGGATTCCTCAGGATCTCAAACAAATAAATGAATAAATAAATAATGTTTTCAACATTTTTTAACTCTGCCGTGGCCGGTCCCAAGCCCGTGCTGTGAAAAGAGGAGGGTCAGATGCTGGGACAAGCAAACCAGCTCTGTAAAAAAAACTATTTGCTACTGCGGTCAGGGAGGGCCTTGGAAAAGCTCATTGGGATTCCTCAGAATCTCAAACAAATAAATGAATAAATAAATAATGTTTTCAAAATTTTTTTAACTCTGCCGTGGCCGGTCCCAAGCCCGTGCTGTGAAAAGAGGAGGGTCAGATGCTGGGACAAGCAAACCAGCTCTGTAAAAACTATTTTCTACTGAGGTCAGGAAGGGCCTTGGAAAAGCTCATTGGGATTCCTCAGGATCTCAAACAAATAAATGAATAAATAAATAAATAATGTTTTCAACATTTTTTAACACTGCCGTCGCCGGTCCCAAGCCCGTGCTGTGAAAAGAGGAGGGTCAGATGCTGGGACAAGCAAACCAGCTCTGTAAAAACTATTTTCTACTGAGGTCAGGAAGGGCCTTGGAAAAGCTCATTGGGATTCCTCAGGATCTCAAACAAATAAATGAAAAAATAAATAAATAATGTTTTCAACATTTTTTAACTCTGCCGTCGCCGGTCCCAAGCCCGTGCTGTGAAAAGAGGAGGGTCAGATGCTGGGACAAGCAAACCAGCTCTGTAAAAACTATTTGCTACTGCGGTCAGGGAGGGCCTTGGAAAAGCTCATTGGGATTCCTCAGAATCTCAAACAAATAAATGAATAAATAAATAAATAATGTTTTCAACATTTTTTAACTCTGCCGTGGCCGGTCCCAAGCCTGTGCTGTGAAAAGAAGAGGGTCAGATGCTGGGACAAGCAAACCAGCTCTGTAAAAAAACTATTTGCTACTGCGGTCAGGGAGGGCCTTGGAAAAGCTCATTGGGATTCCTCAGAATCTCAAACAAATAAATGAATAAATAAATAAATAATGTTTTCAACATTTTTTAACTCTGCCGTGGCCGGTCCCAAGCCCGTGCTGTGAAAAGAGGAAGGTCAGATGTTGGGACAAGCAAACCAGCTCTGTAAAAACTATTTGCTACTGCGGTCAGGGAGGGCCTTGGAAAAGCTCATTGGGATTCCTCAGGATCTCAAACAAATAAATGAATAAATAAATAATGTTTTCAACATTTTTTTAACTCTGCCGTGGCCGGTCCCAAGCCCGTGCTGTGAAAAGAGGAGGGTCAGATGCTGGGATAAGCAAACCAGCTCTGTAAAAACTATTTGATACTGCAGTCAGGGAGGGCCTTGGAAAAGCTCATTGGGATTCCTCAGGATCTCAAACAAATAAATGAATAAATAAATAAATAATGTTTTCAACATTTTTTTAACTCTGCCGTGGCCGGTCCCATGCCCGTGCTGTGAAAAGAGGAGGGTCAGATGCTGGGACAAGCAAACCAGCTCTGTAAAAACTATTTGCTACTGCGGTCAGGGAGGGCCTTGGAAAAGCTCATTGGGATTCCTCAGGATCTCAAACAAATAAATGAATAAATAATGTTTTCAACATTTTTTTAACTCTGCCGTGGCCGGTCCCAAGCCCGTGCTGTGAAAAGAGGAGGGTCAGATGCTGGGATAAGCACACCAGCTCTGTAAAAACTATTTGATACTGCAGTCAGGGAGGGCCTTGGAAAAGCTCATTGGGATTCCTCAGGATCTCAAACAAATAAATGAATAAATAAATAAATAATGTTTTCAACATTTTTTTAACTCTGCCGTGGCCAGTCCCAAGCCCGTGCTGTGAAAAAAGGAGGGTCATATGTTGGGACAAGCAAACCAGCTCTGTAAAAACTATTTGCTACTGCGGTCAGGGAGGGCCTTGGAAAAGCTCATTGGGATTCCTCAGGATCTCAAACAAATAAATGAATAAATAAACAATGTTTTCAACATTTTTTTAACTCTGCCGTGGCCGGTCCCAAGCCCGTGCTGTGAAAAGAGGAGGGTCAGATGCTGGGACAAGCAAACCAGCTCTGTAAAAACTATTTTCTACTGAGGTCAGGAAGGGCCTTGGAAAAGCTCATTGGGATTCCTCAGGATCTCAAACAAATAAATGAATAAATAAATAAATAATGTTTTCAACATTTTTTAACTCTGCCGTCGCCGGTCCCAAGCCCGTGCTGTGAAAAGAGGAGGGTCAGATGCTGGGACAAGCAAACCAGCTCTGTAAAAACTATTTGCTACTACGGTCAGGGAGGGCCTTGGAAAAGCTCATTGGGATTCCTCAGGATCTCAAACAAATAAATGAATAAATAAATAATGTTTTCAACATTTTTTTAACTCTGCCGTGGCCGGTCCCAAGCCCGTGCTGTGAAAAGAGGAGGGTCAGATGCTGGGACAAGCAAACCAGCTCTGTAAAAACTATTTTCTACTGAGGTCAGGAAGGGCCTTGGAAAAGCTCATTGGGATTCCTCAGGATCTCAAACAAATAAATGAATAAATAAATAAATAAATAATGTTTTCAACATTTTTTAACTCTGCCGTCGCCGGTCCCAAGCCCGTGCTGTGAAAAGAGGAGGGTCAGATGCTGGGACAAGCAAACCAGCTCTGTAAAAACTATTTGCTACTGCGGTCAGGGAGGGCCTTGGAAAAGCTCATTGGGATTCCTCAGGATCTCAAACAAATAAATGAATAAATAAATAATGTTTTCAACATTTTTTTAACTCTGCCGTGGCCGGTCCCAAGCCCGTACTGTGAAAAGAAGAGGGTCAGATGCTGGGACAAGCAAACCAGCTTTGTAAAAAAAAACTATTTGCTACTGCGGTCAGGGAGGGCCTTGGAAAAGCTCATTGGGATTCCTCAGGATCTCAAACAAATAAATGAATAAATAAATAATGTTTTCAACATTTTTTTAACTCTGCCGTGGCCGGTCCCAAGCCCGTGCTGTGAAAAGAAGAGGGTCAGATGCTGGGACAAGCAAACCAGCTCTGTAAAAAAAACTATTTGCTACTGCGGTCAGGGAGGGTCTTGGAAAAGCTCATTGGGATTCCTCAGAATCTCAAACAAATAAATGAATAAATAAATAAATTATGTTTTTAACATTTTTAACTCTGCCGTGGCCGGTCCCAAGCGCGTGCTGTGAAAAGAGGAGGGTCAGATGCTGGGACAGGCAAACCAGCTCTGTAAAAACTATTTTCTACTGAGATCAGGAAGGGCCTTGGAAAAGCTCATTGGGATTCCTCAGGATCTCAAGCAAATAAATGAATAAATAAATAAATAATGTTTTCAACATTTTTTTAACTCTGCCGTGGCCGGTCCCAAGCTCGTGCTGTGAAAAGAGGAGGGTCAGATGCTGGGACAAGCAAACCAGCTCTGTAAAAACTATTTGCTACTGCGGTCAGGGAGGGCCTTGGAAAAGCTCATTGGGATTCCTCAGGATCTCAAACAAATAAATGAATAAATAATGTTTTCAACATTTTTTTAACTCTGCCGTGGCCGGTCCCAAGCCCGTGCTGTGAAAAGAGGAGGGTCAGATGCTGGGATAAGCAAACCAGCTCTGTAAAACTATTTGATACTGCAGTCAGGGAGGGCCTTGGAAAAGCTCATTGGGATTCCTCAGGATCTCAAACAAATAAATGAATAAATAAATAAATAATGTTTTCAACATTTTTTTAACTCTGCCGTGGCCGGTCCCATGCCCGTGCTGTGAAAAGAGGAGGGTCAGATGCTGGGACAAGCAAACCAGCTCTGTAAAAACTATTTGCTACTGCGGTCAGGGAGGGCCTTGGAAAAGCTCATTGGGATTCCTCAGGATCTCAAACAAATAAATGAATAAATAATGTTTTCAACATTTTTTTAACTCTGCCGTGGCCTATCCCAAGCCCGTGCTGTGAAAAGAGGAGGGTCAGATGCTGGGACAAGCAAACCAGCTCTGTAAAAACTATTTGCTACTGCGGTCAGGGAGGGCCTTGGAAAAGCTCATTGGGATTCCTCAGAATCTCAAACAAATAAATGAATAAATAAATAAATAATGTTTTCAACATTTTTTAACTCTGCCGTGGCCGGTCCCAAGCCCGTGCTGTGAAAAGAAGAGGGTCAGATGCTGGGACAAGCAAACCAGCTCTGTAAAAAAACTATTTGCTACTGCGGTCAGGGAGGGCCTTGGAAAAGCTCATTGGGATTCCTCAGAATCTCAAACAAATAAATGAATAAATAAATAAATAATGTTTTCAACATTTTTTAACTCTGCCGTGGCCGGTCCCAAGCCCGTGCTGTGAAAAGAGGAAGGTCAGATGTTGGGACAAGCAAACCAGCTCTGTAAAAACTATTTGCTACTGCGGTCAGGGAGGGCCTTGAAAAAGCTCATTGGGATTCCTCAGGATCTCAAACAAATAAATGAATAAATAAATAAATAAGGTTTTCAACATTTTTTTAACTCTGCCGTGGCCGGTCCCAAGCCCGTGCTGTGAAAAGAGGAGGGTCAGATGCTGGGACAAGCAAACCAGCTCTGTAAAAACTATTTGCTACTGCGGTCAGGGAGGGCCTTGGAAAAGCTCATTGGGATTCCTCAGGATCTCAAACAAATAAATGAATAAATAAATAATGTTTTCAACATTTTTTAACTCTGCCGTGGCCGGTCCCAAGCCCGTGCTGTGAAAAGAGGAGGGTCAGATGCTGGGACAAGCAAACCAGCTCTGTAAAAAAAACTATTTGCTACTGCGGTCAGGGAGGGCCTTGGAAAAGCTCATTGGGATTCCTCAGAATCTCAAACAAATAAATGAATAAATAAATAAATAATGTTTTCAACATTTTTTAACTCTGCCGTGGCCGGTCCCAAGCCCGTGCTGTGAAAAGGGGAGGGTCAGATGTTGGGACAAGCAAACCATTTCTGTAAAAACTATTTGCTACTGTGGTCAGGGAGGGCCTTGGAAAAGCTCATTGGGATTCCTCAGGATCTCAAACAAATAAATGAATAAATAAATAATGTTTTCAACATTTTTTTAACTCTGCCGTGGCCGGTCCCAAGCCCGTGCTGTGAAAAGAGGAGGGTCAGATGCTGGGACAAGCAAACCAGCTCTGTAAAAACTATTTTCTACTGAGGTCAGGAAGGGCCTTGGAAAAGCTCATTGGGATTCCTCAGGATCTCAAACAAATAAATAAATAATGTTTTCAACATTTTTTAACTCTGCCGTCGCCGGTCCCAAGCCCGTGCTGTGAAAAAAGGAGGGTCAGATGTTGGGACAAGCAAACCAGCTCTGTAAAAACTATTTGCTACTGCGGTCAGGGAGGGCCTTGGAAAAGCTCATTGGGATTCCTCAGGATCTCAAACAAATAAATGAATAAATAAATAATGTTTTCAACATTTTTTTAACTCTGCCGTGGCCGGTCCCAAGCCCGTGCTGTGAAAAGAGGAGGGTCAGATGCTGGGATAAGCAAACCAGCTCTGTAAAAACTATTTGATACTGCAGTCAGGGAGGGCCTTGGAAAAGCTCATTGGGATTCCTCAGGATCTCAAACAAATAAATGAATAAATAAATAAATAATGTTTTCAACATTTTTTTAACTCTGCCGTGGCCGGTCCCAAGCTCGTGCTGTGAAAAGAGGAGGGTCAGATGCTGGGACAAGCAAACCAGCTCTGTAAAAACTATTTGCTACTGCGGTCAGGGAGGGCCTTGGAAAAGCTCATTGGGATTCCTCAGGATCTCAAACAAATAAATGAATAAATAATGTTTTCAACATTTTTTTAACTCTGCCGTGGCCGGTCCCAAGCCCGTGCTGTGAAAAGAGGAGGGTCAGATGCTGGGATAAGCAAACCAGCTCTGTAAAAACTATTTGATACTGCAGTCAGGGAGGGCCTTGGAAAAGCTCATTGGGATTCCTCAGGATCTCAAACAAATAAATGAATAAATAAATAAATAATGTTTTCAACATTTTTTTAACTCTGCCGTGGCCGGTCCCAAGCCCGTGCTGTGAAAAAAGGAGGGTCAGATGTTGGGACAAGCAAACCAGCTCTGTAAAAACTATTTGCTACTGCGGTCAGGGAGGGCCTTGGAAAAGCTCATTGGGATTCCTCAAGATCTCAAACAAATAAATGAATAAATAAATAATGTTTTCAACATTTTTTTAACTCTGCCGTGGCCGGTCCCAAGCCCGTGCTGTGAAAAGAGGAGGGTCAGATGCTGGGATAAGCAAACCAGCTCTGTAAAAACTATTTCATACTGCAGTCAGGGAGGGCCTTGGAAAAGCTCATTGGGATTCCTCAGGATCTCAAACAAATAAATGAATAAATAAATAAATAATGTTTTCAACATTTTTTTAACTCTGCCGTGGCCGGTCCCAAGCCCGTGCTGTGAAAAGAGGAGGGTCAGATGCTGGGACAAGCAAACCAGCTCTGTAAAAACTATTTGCTACTGCGGTCAGGGAGGGCCTTGGAAAAGCTCATTGGGATTCCTCAGGATCTCAAACAAATAAATGAATAAATAAATAATGTTTTCAACATTTTTTAACTCTGCCGTGGCCGGTCCCAAGCCCCTGCTGTGAAAAGAGGAGGGTCAGATGCTGGGACAAGCAAACCAGCTCTGTAAAAAAAACTATTTGCTACTGCGGTCAGGGAGGGCCTTGGAAAAGCTCATTGGGATTCCTCAGAATCTCAAACAAATAAATGAATAAATAAATAAATAATGTTTTCAACATTTTTTAACTCTGCCGTGGCCGGTCCCAAGCCCGTGCTGTGAAAAGAGGAGGGTCAGATGCTGGGACAAGCAAACCAGCTCTGTAAAAACTATTTTCTACTGAGGTCAGGAAGGGCCTTGGAAAAGCTCATTGGGATTCCTCAGGATCTCAAACAAATAAATGAATAAATAAATAATTTTGTCAACATTTTTTAACTCTGCCGTCGCCGGTCCCAAGCCCGTGCTGTGAAAAGAGGAGGGTCAGATGCTGGGACAAGCAAACCAGCTCTGTAAAAACTATTTGCTACTGCGGTCAGGGAGGGCCTTGGAAAAGCTCATTGGGATTCCTCAGGATCTCAAACAAATAAATGAATAAATAAATAATGTTTTCAACATTTTTTTAACTCTGCCGTGGCCGGTCCCAAGCCCGTGCTGTGAAAAGAGGAGGGTCAGATGCTGGGATAAGCAAACCAGCTCTGTAAAAACTATTTCATACTGCAGTCAGGGAGGGCCTTGGAAAAGCTCATTGGGATTCCTCAGGATCTCAAACAAATAAATGAATAAATAAATAAATAATGTTTTCAACATTTTTTTAACTCTGCCGTGGCCGGTCCCAAGCCCGTGCTGTGAAAAGAGGAGGGTCAGATGCTGGGACAAGCAAACCAGCTCTGTAAAAACTATTTGCTACTGCGGTCAGGGAGGGCCTTGGAAAAGCTCATTGGGATTCCTCAGGATCTCAAACAAATAAATGAATAAATAATGTTTTCAACATTTTTTTAACTCTGCCGTGGCCGGTCCCAAGCCCGTGCTGTGAAAAGAGGAGGGTCAGATGCTGGGATAAGCAAACCAGCTCTGTAAAAACTATTTGATACTACAGTCAGGGAGGGCCTTGGAAAAGCTCATTGGGATTCCTCAGGATCTCAAACAAATAAATGAATAAATAAATAATGTTTTCAACATTTTTTTTAACTCTGCCGTGGTCTGTCCCAAGCCCGTGCTGTGAAAAGAGGAGGGTCAGATGCTGGGACAAGCAAACCAGCTCTGTAAAAACTATTTGCTACTGCGGTCAGGGAGGGCCTTGGAAAAGCTCATTGGGATTCCTCAGGATCTCAAACAAATAAATGAATAAATAAATAAATAATGTTTTCAACATTTTTTAACTCTGCCGTGGCTGGTCCCAAGCCCGTGCTGTGAAAAGAGGAGGGTCAGATGCTGGGACAAGGAAACCAGCTCTGTAAAAACTATTTGCTACTGCGGTCAGGGAGGGCCTTGGAAAAGCTCATTGGGATTCCTCAGGATCTCAAACAAATAAATGAATAAATAAATAATGTTTTCAACATTTCTTAACTCTGCCATGGCCGGTCCCAAGCCTGTGCTGTGAATAGAGGAGGGTCAGATGCTGGGATAAGCAAACCAGCTCTGTAAAAACTATTTGCTACTGCGGTCAGGGAGGGCCTTGGAAAAGCTCATTGGGATTCCTCAGGATCTCAAACAAATAAATGAATAAATAAATAATGTTTTCAACATTTTTTAACTCTGCCGTGGCCGGTCCCAAGCCCGTGCTGTGAAAAGAAGAGGGTCAGATGCTGGGACAAGCAAACCAGCTCTGTAAAAAAAACTATTTGCTACTGCGGTCAGGGAGGGCCTTGGAAAAGCTCATTGGGATTCCTCAGAATCTCAAACAAATAAATGAATAAATAAATAAATAATGTTTTCAACATTTTTTAACTCTGCCGTGGCCGGTCCCAAGCCCGTGCTGTGAAAAGAGGAGGGTCAGATGTTGGGACAAGCAAACCAGCTCTGTAAAAACTATTTGCTACTGCGGTCAGGGAGGGCCTTGGAAAAGCTCATTGGGATTCCTCAGGATCTCAAACAAATAAATGAATAAATAAATAATGTTTTCAACATTTTTTTAACTCTGCCGTGGCCGGTCCCAAGCCCGTGCTGTGAAAAGAGGAGGGTCAGATGCTGGGATAAGCAAACCAGCTCTGTAAAAACTATTTGATACTGCAGTCAGGGAGGGCCTTGGAAAAGCTCATTGGGATTCCTCAGGATCTCAAACAAATAAATGAATAAATAAATAAATAATGTTTTCAACATTTTTTTAACTCTGCCGTGGCCGGTCCCATGCCCGTGCTGTGAAAAGAGGAGGGTCAGATGCTGGGACAAGCAAACCAGCTCTGTAAAAACTATTTGCTACTGCGGTCAGGGAGGGCCTTGGAAAAGCTCATTGGGATTCCTCAGGATCTCAAACAAATAAATGAATAAATAAATAATGTTTTCAACATTTCTTAACTCTGCCATGGCCGGTCCCAAGCCTGTGCTGTGAATAGAGGAGGGTCAGATGCTGGGATAAGCAAACCAGCTCTGTAAAAACTATTTGCTACTGCGGTCAGGGAGGGCCTTGGAAAAGCTCATTGGGATTCCTCAGGATCTCAAACAAATAAATGAATAAATAAATAATGTTTTCAACATTTTTTAACTCTGCCGTGGCCGGTCCCAAGCCCGTGCTGTGAAAAGAAGAGGGTCAGATGCTGGGACAAGCAAACCAGCTCTGTAAAAAAAACTATTTGCTACTGCGGTCAGGGAGGGCCTTGGAAAAGCTCATTGGGATTCCTCAGAATCTCAAACAAATAAATGAATAAATAAATAAATAATGTTTTCAACATTTTTTAACTCTGCCGTGGCCGGTCCCAAGCCCGTGCTGTGAAAAGAGGAGGGTCAGATGTTGGGACAAGCAAACCAGCTCTGTAAAAACTATTTGCTACTGCGGTCAGGGAGGGCCTTGGAAAAGCTCATTGGGATTCCTCAGGATCTCAAACAAATAAATGAATAAATAAATAATGTTTTCAACATTTTTTTAACTCTGCCGTGGCCGGTCCCAAGCCCGTGCTGTGAAAAGAGGAGGGTCAGATGCTGGGATAAGCAAACCAGCTCTGTAAAAACTATTTGATACTGCAGTCAGGGAGGGCCTTGGAAAAGCTCATTGGGATTCCTCAGGATCTCAAACAAATAAATGAATAAATAAATAAATAATGTTTTCAACATTTTTTTAACTCTGCCGTGGCCGGTCCCATGCCCGTGCTGTGAAAAGAGGAGGGTCAGATGCTGGGACAAGCAAACCAGCTCTGTAAAAACTATTTGCTACTGCGGTCAGGGAGGGCCTTGGAAAAGCTCATTGGGATTCCTCAGGATCTCAAACAAATAAATGAATAAATAATGTTTTCAACATTTTTTTAACTCTGCCGTGGCCGGTCCCAAGCCCGTGCTGTGAAAAGAGGAGGGTCAGATGCTGGGATAAGCACACCAGCTCTGTAAAAACTATTTGATACTGCAGTCAGGGAGGGCCTTGGAAAAGCTCATTGGGATTCCTCAGGATCTCAAACAAATAAATGAATAAATAAATAAATAATGTTTTCAACATTTTTTTAACTCTGCCGTGGCCGGTCCCAAGCCCGTGCTGTGAAAAAAGGAGGGTCATATGTTGGGACAAGCAAACCAGCTCTGTAAAAACTATTTGCTACTGCGGTCAGGGAGGGCCTTGGAAAAGCTCATTGGGATTCCTCAGGATCTCAAACAAATAAATGAATAAATAAACAATGTTTTCAACATTTTTTTAACTCTGCCGTGGCCGGTCCCAAGCCCGTGCTGTGAAAAGAGGAGGGTCAGATGCTGGGACAAGCAAACCAGCTCTGTAAAAACTATTTTCTACTGAGGTCAGGAAGGGCCTTGGAAAAGCTCATTGGGATTCCTCAGGATCTCAAACAAATAAATGAATAAATAAATAAATAATGTTTTCAAGATTTTTTAACTCTGCCGTCGCCGGTCCCAAGCCCGTGCTGTGAAAAGAGGAGGGTCAGATGCTGGGACAAGCAAACCAGCTCTGTAAAAACTATTTGCTACTGCGGTCAGGGAGGGCCTTGGAAAAGCTCATTGGGATTCCTCAGGATCTCAAACAAATAAATGAATAAATAAATAATGTTTTCAACATTTTTTTAACTCTGCCGTGGCCGGTCCCAAGCCCGTACTGTGAAAAGAAGAGGGTCAGATGCTGGGACAAGCAAACCAGCTCTGTAAAAAAAAACTATTTGCTACTGCGGTCAGGGAGGGCCTTGGAAAAGCTCATTGGGATTCCTCAGGATCTCAAACAAATAAATGAATAAATAAATAATGTTTTCAACATTTTTTTAACTCTGCCGTGGCCGGTCCCAAGCCCGTGCTGTGAAAAGAAGAGGGTCAGATGCTGGGACAAGCAAACCAGCTCTGTAAAAAAAACTATTTGCTACTGCGGTCAGGGAGGGTCTTGGAAAAGCTCATTGGGATTCCTCAGAATCTCAAACAAATAAATGAATAAATAAATAAATTATGTTTTCAACATTTTTAACTCTGCCGTGGCCGGTCCCAAGCGCGTGCTGTGAAAAGAGGAGGGTCAGATGTTGGGACAAGCAAACCAGCTCTGTAAAAACTATTTGCTACTGCGGTCAGGGGGGGCCTTGGAAAAGCTCATTGGGATTCCTCAGGATCTCAAACAAATAAATGAATAAATAAATAATGTTTTCAACATTTTTTTAACTCTGCCGTGGCCGGTCCCAAGCCCGTGCTGTGAAAAGAGGAGGGTCAGATGCTGGGACAGGCAAACCAGCTCTGTAAAAAACTATTTTCTACTGAGGTCAGGAAGGGCCTTGGAAAAGCTCATTGGGATTCCTCAGGATCTCAAACAAATAAATGAATAAATAAATAAATAATGTTTTCAACATTTTTTAACTCTGCCGTGGCCGGTCCCAAGCCCGTGCTGTGAAAAGGGGAGGGTCAGATGTTGGGACAAGCAATCCATTTCTGTAAAAACTATTTGCTACTGCGGTCAGGGAGGGCCTTGGAAAAGCTCATTGGGATTCCTCAGGATCTCAAACAAATAAATGAATAAATAAATAATGTTTTCAACATTTTTTTAACTCTGCCGTGGCCGGTCCCAAGCCCGTGCTGTGAAAAGAGGAGGGTCAGATGCTGGGATACGCAAACCAGCTCTGTAAAAACTATTTGATACTGAAGTCAGGGAGGGCCTTGGAAAAGCTCATTGGGATTCCTCAGGATCTCAAACAAATAAATGAATAAATAAATAAATAATGTTTTCAACATTTTTTTAACTCTGCCGTGGCTGGTCCCAAGCCCGTGCTGTGAAAAGAGGAGGGTCAGATGCTGGGACAAGCAAACCAGCTCTGTAAAAACTATTTGCTACTGCGGTCAGGGAGGGCCTTGGAAAAGCTCATTGGGATTCCTCAGGATCTCAAACAAATAAATGAATAAATAAATAATGTTTTCAACATTTTTTAACTCTGCCGTGGCCGGTCCCAAGCCCGTGCTGTGAAAAGAGGAGGGTCAGATGCTGGGACAAGCAAACCAGCTCTGTAAAAACTATTTTCTACTGAGGTCAGGAAGGGCCTTGGAAAAGCTCATTGGGATTCCTCAGGATCTCAAACAAATAAATGAATAAATAAATAAATAATGTTTTCAACATTTTTTAACACTGCCGTCGCCGGTCCCAAGCCCGTGCTGTGAAAAGAGGAGGGTCAGATGCTGGGACAAGCAAACCAGCTCTGTAAAAACTATTTTCTACTGAGGTCAGGAAGGGCCTTGGAAAAGCTCATTGGGATTCCTCAGGATCTCAAACAAATAAATGAAAAAATAAATAAATAATGTTTTCAACATTTTTTAACTCTGCCGTCGCCGGTCCCAAGCCCGTGCTGTGAAAAGAGGAGGGTCAGATGCTGGGACAAGCAAACCAGCTCTGTAAAAACTATTTGCTACTGCGGTCAGGGAGGGCCTTGGAAAAGCTCATTGGGATTCCTCAGAATCTCAAACAAATAAATGAATAAATAAATAAATAATGTTTTCAACATTTTTTAACTCTGCCGTGGCCGGTCCCAAGCCCGTGCTGTGAAAAGAAGAGGGTCAGATGCTGGGACAAGCAAACCAGCTCTGTAAAAAAACTATTTGCTACTGCGGTCAGGGAGGGCCTTGGAAAAGCTCATTGGGATTCCTCAGAATCTCAAACAAATAAATGAATAAATAAATAAATAATGTTTTCAACATTTTTTAACTCTGCCGTGGCCGGTCCCAAGCCCGTGCTGTGAAAAGAGGAAGGTCAGATGTTGGGACAAGCAAACCAGCTCTGTAAAAACTATTTGCTACTGCGGTCAGGGAGGGCCTTGGAAAAGCTCATTGGGATTCCTCAGGATCTCAAACAAATAAATGAATAAATAAATAATGTTTTCAACATTTTTTTAACTCTGCCGTGGCCGGTCCCAAGCCCGTGCTGTGAAAAGAGGAGGGTCAGATGCTGGGATAAGCAAACCAGCTCTGTAAAAACTATTTGATACTGCAGTCAGGGAGGGCCTTGGAAAAGCTCATTGGGATTCCTCAGGATCTCAAACAAATAAATGAATAAATAAATAAATAATGTTTTCAACATTTTTTTAACTCTGCCGTGGCCGGTCCCATGCCCGTGCTGTGAAAAGAGGAGGGTCAGATGCTGGGACAAGCAAACCAGCTCTGTAAAAACTATTTGCTACTGCGGTCAGGGAGGGCCTTGGAAAAGCTCATTGGGATTCCTCAGGATCTCAAACAAATAAATGAATAAATAATGTTTTCAACATTTTTTTAACTCTGCCGTGGCCGGTCCCAAGCCCGTGCTGTGAAAAGAGGAGGGTCAGATGCTGGGATAAGCACACCAGCTCTGTAAAAACTATTTGATACTGCAGTCAGGGAGGGCCTTGGAAAAGCTCATTGGGATTCCTCAGGATCTCAAACAAATAAATGAATAAATAAATAAATAATGTTTTCAACATTTTTTTAACTCTGCCGTGGCCAGTCCCAAGCCCGTGCTGTGAAAAAAGGAGGGTCATATGTTGGGACAAGCAAACCAGCTCTGTAAAAACTATTTGCTACTGCGGTCAGGGAGGGCCTTGGAAAAGCTCATTGGGATTCCTCAGGATCTCAAACAAATAAATGAATAAATAAACAATGTTTTCAACATTTTTTTAACTCTGCCGTGGCCGGTCCCAAGCCCGTGCTGTGAAAAGAGGAGGGTCAGATGCTGGGACAAGCAAACCAGCTCTGTAAAAACTATTTTCTACTGAGGTCAGGAAGGGCCTTGGAAAAGCTCATTGGGATTCCTCAGGATCTCAAACAAATAAATGAATAAATAAATAAATAATGTTTTCAACATTTTTTAACTCTGCCGTCGCCGGTCCCAAGCCCGTGCTGTGAAAAGAGGAGGGTCAGATGCTGGGACAAGCAAACCAGCTCTGTAAAAACTATTTGCTACTACGGTCAGGGAGGGCCTTGGAAAAGCTCATTGGGATTCCTCAGGATCTCAAACAAATAAATGAATAAATAAATAATGTTTTCAACATTTTTTTAACTCTGCCGTGGCCGGTCCCAAGCCCGTGCTGTGAAAAGAGGAGGGTCAGATGCTGGGACAAGCAAACCAGCTCTGTAAAAACTATTTTCTACTGAGGTCAGGAAGGGCCTTGGAAAAGCTCATTGGGATTCCTCAGGATCTCAAACAAATAAATGAATAAATAAATAAATAAATAATGTTTTCAACATTTTTTAACTCTGCCGTCGCCGGTCCCAAGCCCGTGCTGTGAAAAGAGGAGGGTCAGATGCTGGGACAAGCAAACCAGCTCTGTAAAAACTATTTGCTACTGCGGTCAGGGAGGGCCTTGGAAAAGCTCATTGGGATTCCTCAGGATCTCAAACAAATAAATGAATAAATAAATAATGTTTTCAACATTTTTTTAACTCTGCCGTGGCCGGTCCCAAGCCCGTACTGTGAAAAGAAGAGGGTCAGATGCTGGGACAAGCAAACCAGCTTTGTAAAAAAAAACTATTTGCTACTGCGGTCAGGGAGGGCCTTGGAAAAGCTCATTGGGATTCCTCAGGATCTCAAACAAATAAATGAATAAATAAATAATGTTTTCAACATTTTTTTAACTCTGCCGTGGCCGGTCCCAAGCCCGTGCTGTGAAAAGAAGAGGGTCAGATGCTGGGACAAGCAAACCAGCTCTGTAAAAAAAACTATTTGCTACTGCGGTCAGGGAGGGTCTTGGAAAAGCTCATTGGGATTCCTCAGAATCTCAAACAAATAAATGAATAAATAAATAAATTATGTTTTTAACATTTTTAACTCTGCCGTGGCCGGTCCCAAGCGCGTGCTGTGAAAAGAGGAGGGTCAGATGCTGGGACAGGCAAACCAGCTCTGTAAAAACTATTTTCTACTGAGGTCAGGAAGGGCCTTGGAAAAGCTCATTGGGATTCCTCAGGATCTCAAGCAAATAAATGAATAAATAAATAAATAATGTTTTCAACATTTTTTTAACTCTGCCGTGGCCGGTCCCAAGCTCGTGCTGTGAAAAGAGGAGGGTCAGATGCTGGGACAAGCAAACCAGCTCTGTAAAAACTATTTGCTACTGCGGTCAGGGAGGGCCTTGGAAAAGCTCATTGGGATTCCTCAGGATCTCAAACAAATAAATGAATAAATAATGTTTTCAACATTTTTTTAACTCTGCCGTGGCCGGTCCCAAGCCCGTGCTGTGAAAAGAGGAGGGTCAGATGCTGGGATAAGCAAACCAGCTCTGTAAAACTATTTGATACTGCAGTCAGGGAGGGCCTTGGAAAAGCTCATTGGGATTCCTCAGGATCTCAAACAAATAAATGAATAAATAAATAAATAATGTTTTCAACATTTTTTTAACTCTGCCGTGGCCGGTCCCATGCCCGTGCTGTGAAAAGAGGAGGGTCAGATGCTGGGACAAGCAAACCAGCTCTGTAAAAACTATTTGCTACTGCGGTCAGGGAGGGCCTTGGAAAAGCTCATTGGGATTCCTCAGGATCTCAAACAAATAAATGAATAAATAATGTTTTCAACATTTTTTTAACTCTGCCGTGGCCGGTCCCAAGCCCGTGCTGTGAAAAGAGGAGGGTCAGATGCTGGGACAAGCAAACCAGCTCTGTAAAAACTATTTGCTACTGCGGTCAGGGAGGGCCTTGGAAAAGCTCATTGGGATTCCTCAGAATCTCAAACAAATAAATGAATAAATAAATAAATAATGTTTTCAACATTTTTTAACTCTGCCGTGGCCGGTCCCAAGCCCGTGCTGTGAAAAGAAGAGGGTCAGATGCTGGGACAAGCAAACCAGCTCTGTAAAAAAACTATTTGCTACTGCGGTCAGGGAGGGCCTTGGAAAAGCTCATTGGGATTCCTCAGAATCTCAAACAAATAAATGAATAAATAAATAAATAATGTTTTCAACATTTTTTAACTCTGCCGTGGCCGGTCCCAAGCCCGTGCTGTGAAAAGAGGAAGGTCAGATGTTGGGACAAGCAAACCAGCTCTGTAAAAACTATTTGCTACTGCGGTCAGGGAGGGCCTTGGAAAAGCTCATTGGGATTCCTCAGGATCTCAAACAAATAAATGAATAAATAAATAATGTTTTCAACATTTTTTTAACTCTGCCGTGGCCGGTCCCAAGCCCGTGCTGTGAAAAGAGGAGGGTCAGATGCTGGGATAAGCAAACCAGCTCTGTAAAAACTATTTGATACTGCAGTCAGGGAGGGCCTTGGAAAAGCTCATTGGGATTCCTCAGGATCTCAAACAAATAAATGAATAAATAAATAAATAATGTTTTCAACATTTTTTTAACTCTGCCGTGGCCGGTCCCATGCCCGTGCTGTGAAAAGAGGAGGGTCAGATGCTGGGACAAGCAAACCAGCTCTGTAAAAACTATTTGCTACTGCGGTCAGGGAGGGCCTTGGAAAAGCTCATTGGGATTCCTCAGGATCTCAAACAAATAAATGAATAAATAATGTTTTCAACATTTTTTTAACTCTGCCGTGGCCGGTCCCAAGCCCGTGCTGTGAAAAGAGGAGGGTCAGATGCTGGGATAAGCACACCAGCTCTGTAAAAACTATTTGATACTGCAGTCAGGGAGGGCCTTGGAAAAGCTCATTGGGATTCCTCAGGATCTCAAACAAATAAATGAATAAATAAATAAATAATGTTTTCAACATTTTTTTAACTCTGCCGTGGCCAGTCCCAAGCCCGTGCTGTGAAAAAAGGAGGGTCATATGTTGGGACAAGCAAACCAGCTCTGTAAAAACTATTTGCTACTGCGGTCAGGGAGGGCCTTGGAAAAGCTCATTGGGATTCCTCAGGATCTCAAACAAATAAATGAATAAATAAACAATGTTTTCAACATTTTTTTAACTCTGCCGTGGCCGGTCCCAAGCCCGTGCTGTGAAAAGAGGAGGGTCAGATGCTGGGACAAGCAAACCAGCTCTGTAAAAACTATTTTCTACTGAGGTCAGGAAGGGCCTTGGAAAAGCTCATTGGGATTCCTCAGGATCTCAAACAAATAAATGAATAAATAAATAAATAATGTTTTCAACATTTTTTAACTCTGCCGTCGCCGGTCCCAAGCCCGTGCTGTGAAAAGAGGAGGGTCAGATGCTGGGACAAGCAAACCAGCTCTGTAAAAACTATTTGCTACTACGGTCAGGGAGGGCCTTGGAAAAGCTCATTGGGATTCCTCAGGATCTCAAACAAATAAATGAATAAATAAATAATGTTTTCAACATTTTTTTAACTCTGCCGTGGCCGGTCCCAAGCCCGTGCTGTGAAAAGAGGAGGGTCAGATGCTGGGACAAGCAAACCAGCTCTGTAAAAACTATTTTCTACTGAGGTCAGGAAGGGCCTTGGAAAAGCTCATTGGGATTCCTCAGGATCTCAAACAAATAAATGAATAAATAAATAAATAAATAATGTTTTCAACATTTTTTAACTCTGCCGTCGCCGGTCCCAAGCCCGTGCTGTGAAAAGAGGAGGGTCAGATGCTGGGACAAGCAAACCAGCTCTGTAAAAACTATTTGCTACTGCGGTCAGGGAGGGCCTTGGAAAAGCTCATTGGGATTCCTCAGGATCTCAAACAAATAAATGAATAAATAAATAATGTTTTCAACATTTTTTTAACTCTGCCGTGGCCGGTCCCAAGCCCGTACTGTGAAAAGAAGAGGGTCAGATGCTGGGACAAGCAAACCAGCTTTGTAAAAAAAAACTATTTGCTACTGCGGTCAGGGAGGGCCTTGGAAAAGCTCATTGGGATTCCTCAGGATCTCAAACAAATAAATGAATAAATAAATAATGTTTTCAACATTTTTTTAACTCTGCCGTGGCCGGTCCCAAGCCCGTGCTGTGAAAAGAAGAGGGTCAGATGCTGGGACAAGCAAACCAGCTCTGTAAAAAAAACTATTTGCTACTGCGGTCAGGGAGGGTCTTGGAAAAGCTCATTGGGATTCCTCAGAATCTCAAACAAATAAATGAATAAATAAATAAATTATGTTTTTAACATTTTTAACTCTGCCGTGGCCGGTCCCAAGCGCGTGCTGTGAAAAGAGGAGGGTCAGATGCTGGGACAGGCAAACCAGCTCTGTAAAAACTATTTTCTACTGAGGTCAGGAAGGGCCTTGGAAAAGCTCATTGGGATTCCTCAGGATCTCAAGCAAATAAATGAATAAATAAATAAATAATGTTTTCAACATTTTTTTAACTCTGCCGTGGCCGGTCCCAAGCTCGTGCTGTGAAAAGAGGAGGGTCAGATGCTGGGACAAGCAAACCAGCTCTGTAAAAACTATTTGCTACTGCGGTCAGGGAGGGCCTTGGAAAAGCTCATTGGGATTCCTCAGGATCTCAAACAAATAAATGAATAAATAATGTTTTCAACATTTTTTTAACTCTGCCGTGGCCGGTCCCAAGCCCGTGCTGTGAAAAGAGGAGGGTCAGATGCTGGGATAAGCAAACCAGCTCTGTAAAACTATTTGATACTGCAGTCAGGGAGGGCCTTGGAAAAGCTCATTGGGATTCCTCAGGATCTCAAACAAATAAATGAATAAATAAATAAATAATGTTTTCAACATTTTTTTAACTCTGCCGTGGCCGGTCCCATGCCCGTGCTGTGAAAAGAGGAGGGTCAGATGCTGGGACAAGCAAACCAGCTCTGTAAAAACTATTTGCTACTGCGGTCAGGGAGGGCCTTGGAAAAGCTCATTGGGATTCCTCAGGATCTCAAACAAATAAATGAATAAATAATGTTTTCAACATTTTTTTAACTCTGCCGTGGCCGGTCCCAAGCCCGTGCTGTGAAAAGAGGAGGGTCAGATGCTGGGATAAGCACACCAGCTCTGTAAAAACTATTTGATACTGCAGTCAGGGAGGGCCTTGGAAAAGCTCATTGGGATTCCTCAGGATCTCAAACAAATAAATGAATAAATAAATAAATAATGTTTTCAACATTTTTTTAACTCTGCCGTGGCCAGTCCCAAGCCCGTGCTGTGAAAAAAGGAGGGTCATATGTTGGGACAAGCAAACCAGCTCTGTAAAAACTATTTGCTACTGCGGTCAGGGAGGGCCTTGGAAAAGCTCATTGGGATTCCTCAGGATCTCAAACAAATAAATGAATAAATAAACAATGTTTTCAACATTTTTTTAACTCTGCCGTGGCCGGTCCCAAGCCCGTGCTGTGAAAAGAGGAGGGTCAGATGCTGGGACAAGCAAACCAGCTCTGTAAAAACTATTTTCTACTGAGGTCAGGAAGGGCCTTGGAAAAGCTCATTGGGATTCCTCAGGATCTCAAACAAATAAATGAATAAATAAATAAATAATGTTTTCAACATTTTTTAACTCTGCCGTCGCCGGTCCCAAGCCCGTGCTGTGAAAAGAGGAGGGTCAGATGCTGGGACAAGCAAACCAGCTCTGTAAAAACTATTTGCTACTACGGTCAGGGAGGGCCTTGGAAAAGCTCATTGGGATTCCTCAGGATCTCAAACAAATAAATGAATAAATAAATAATGTTTTCAACATTTTTTTAACTCTGCCGTGGCCGGTCCCAAGCCCGTGCTGTGAAAAGAGGAGGGTCAGATGCTGGGACAAGCAAACCAGCTCTGTAAAAACTATTTTCTACTGAGGTCAGGAAGGGCCTTGGAAAAGCTCATTGGGATTCCTCAGGATCTCAAACAAATAAATGAATAAATAAATAAATAAATAATGTTTTCAACATTTTTTAACTCTGCCGTCGCCGGTCCCAAGCCCGTGCTGTGAAAAGAGGAGGGTCAGATGCTGGGACAAGCAAACCAGCTCTGTAAAAACTATTTGCTACTGCGGTCAGGGAGGGCCTTGGAAAAGCTCATTGGGATTCCTCAGGATCTCAAACAAATAAATGAATAAATAAATAATGTTTTCAACATTTTTTTAACTCTGCCGTGGCCGGTCCCAAGCCCGTACTGTGAAAAGAAGAGGGTCAGATGCTGGGACAAGCAAACCAGCTTTGTAAAAAAAAACTATTTGCTACTGCGGTCAGGGAGGGCCTTGGAAAAGCTCATTGGGATTCCTCAGGATCTCAAACAAATAAATGAATAAATAAATAATGTTTTCAACATTTTTTTAACTCTGCCGTGGCCGGTCCCAAGCCCGTGCTGTGAAAAGAAGAGGGTCAGATGCTGGGACAAGCAAACCAGCTCTGTAAAAAAAACTATTTGCTACTGCGGTCAGGGAGGGTCTTGGAAAAGCTCATTGGGATTCCTCAGAATCTCAAACAAATAAATGAATAAATAAATAAATTATGTTTTTAACATTTTTAACTCTGCCGTGGCCGGTCCCAAGCGCGTGCTGTGAAAAGAGGAGGGTCAGATGCTGGGACAGGCAAACCAGCTCTGTAAAAACTATTTTCTACTGAGGTCAGGAAGGGCCTTGGAAAAGCTCATTGGGATTCCTCAGGATCTCAAGCAAATAAATGAATAAATAAATAAATAATGTTTTCAACATTTTTTTAACTCTGCCGTGGCCGGTCCCAAGCTCGTGCTGTGAAAAGAGGAGGGTCAGATGCTGGGACAAGCAAACCAGCTCTGTAAAAACTATTTGCTACTGCGGTCAGGGAGGGCCTTGGAAAAGCTCATTGGGATTCCTCAGGATCTCAAACAAATAAATGAATAAATAATGTTTTCAACATTTTTTTAACTCTGCCGTGGCCGGTCCCAAGCCCGTGCTGTGAAAAGAGGAGGGTCAGATGCTGGGATAAGCAAACCAGCTCTGTAAAACTATTTGATACTGCAGTCAGGGAGGGCCTTGGAAAAGCTCATTGGGATTCCTCAGGATCTCAAACAAATAAATGAATAAATAAATAAATAATGTTTTCAACATTTTTTTAACTCTGCCGTGGCCGGTCCCAAGCCCGTGCTGTGAAAAAAGGAGGGTCAGATGTTGGGACAAGCAAACCAGCTCTGTAAAAACTATTTGCTACTGCGGTCAGGGAGGGCCTTGGAAAAGCTCATTGGGATTCCTCAGGATCTCAAACAAATAAATGAATAAATAAATAATGTTTTCAACATTTTTTTAACTCTGCCGTGGCCGGTCCCAAGCCCGTGCTGTGAAAAGAGGAGGGTCAGATGCTGGGACAAGCAAACCAGCTCTGTAAAAACTATTTTCTACTGAGGTCAGGAAGGGCCTTGGAAAAGCTCATTGGGATTCCTCAGGATCTCAAACAAATAAATGAATAAATAAATAAATAATGTTTTCAACATTTTTTAACTCTGCCGTCGCCGGTCCCAAGCCCGTGCTGTGAAAAGAGGAGGGTCAGATGCTGGGACAAGCAAACCAGCTCTGTAAAAACTATTTGCTACTGCGGTCAGGGAGGGCCTTGGAAAAGCTCATTGGGATTCCTCAGGATCTCAAACAAATAAATGAATAAATAAATAATGTTTTCAACATTTTTTTAACTCTGCCGTGGCCGGTCCCAAGCCCGTGCTGTGAAAAGAGGAGGGTCAGATGCTGGGATAAGCAAACCAGCTCTGTAAAAACTATTTGATACTGCAGTCAGGGAGGGCCTTGGAAAAGCTCATTGGGATTCCTCAGGATCTCAAACAAATAAATGAATAAATAAATAAATAATGTTTTCAACATTTTTTTAACTCTGCCGTGGCCGGTCCCAAGCCCGTGCTGTGAAAAGAGGAGGGTCAGATGCTGGGACAAGCAAACCAGCTCTGTAAAAACTATTTGCTACTGTAGTCAGGGAGGGCCTTGGAAAAGCTCATTGGGATTCCTCAGGATCTCAAACAAATAAATGAATAAATAATGTTTTCAACATTTTTTTAACTCTGCCGTGGTCTGTCCCAAGCCCGTGCTGTGAAAAGAGGAGGGTCAGATGCTGGGACAAGCAAACCAGCTCTGTAAAAACTATTTGCTACTGCGGTCAGGGAGGGCCTTGGAAAAGCTCATTGGGATTCCTCAGGATCTCAAACAAATAAATGAATAAATAAATAAATAATGTTTTCAACATTTTTTAACTCTGCCGTGGCTGGTCCCAAGCCCGTGCTGTGAAAAGAGGAGGGTCAGATGCAGGGACAAGGAAACCAGCTCTGTAAAAACTATTTGCTACTGCGGTCAGGGAGGGCCTTGGAAAAGCTCATTGGGATTCCTCAGGATCTCAAACAAATAAATGAATAAATAATGTTTTCAACATTTTTTTAACTCTGCCGTGGCCGGTCCCAAGCCCGTGCTGTGAAAAGAGGAGGGTCAGATGCTGGGATAAGCACACCAGCTCTGTAAAAACTATTTGATACTGCAGTCAGGGAGGGCCTTGGAAAAGCTCATTGGGATTCCTCAGGATCTCAAACAAATAAATGAATAAATAAATAAATAATGTTTTCAACATTTTTTTAACTCTGCCGTGGCCGGTCCCAAGCCCGTGCTGTGAAAAAAGGAGGGTCAGATGTTGGGACAAGCAAACCAGCTCTGTAAAAACTATTTGCTACTGCGGTCAGGGAGGGCCTTGGAAAAGCTCATTGGGATTCCTCAGGATCTCAAACAAATAAATGAATAAATAAATAATGTTTTCAACATTTTTTTAACTCTGCCGTGGCCGGTCCCAAGCCCGTGCTGTGAAAAGAGGAGGGTCAGATGCTGGGACAAGCAAACCAGCTCTGTAAAAACTATTTTCTACTGAGGTCAGGAAGGGCCTTGGAAAAGCTCATTGGGATTCCTCAGGATCTCAAACAAATAAATGAATAAATAAATAAATAATGTTTTCAACATTTTTTAACTCTGCCGTCGCCGGTCCCAAGCCCGTGCTGTGAAAAGAGGAGGGTCAGATGCTGGGACAAGCAAACCAGCTCTGTAAAAACTATTTGCTACTGCGGTCAGGGAGGGCCTTGGAAAAGCTCATTGGGATTCCTCAGGATCTCAAACAAATAAATGAATAAATAAATAATGTTTTCAACATTTTTTTAACTCTGCCGTGGCCGGTCCCAAGCCCGTGCTGTGAAAAGAGGAGGGTCAGATGCTGGGATAAGCAAACCAGCTCTGTAAAAACTATTTGATACTGCAGTCAGGGAGGGCCTTGGAAAAGCTCATTGGGATTCCTCAGGATCTCAAACAAATAAATGAATAAATAAATAAATAATGTTTTCAACATTTTTTTAACTCTGCCGTGGCCGGTCCCAAGCCCGTGCTGTGAAAAGAGGAGGGTCAGATGCTGGGACAAGCAAACCAGCTCTGTAAAAACTATTTGCTACTGTAGTCAGGGAGGGCCTTGGAAAAGCTCATTGGGATTCCTCAGGATCTCAAACAAATAAATGAATAAATAATGTTTTCAACATTTTTTTTAACTCTGCCGTGGTCTGTCCCAAGCCCGTGCTGTGAAAAGAGGAGGGTCAGATGCTGGGACAAGCAAACCAGCTCTGTAAAAACTATTTGCTACTGCGGTCAGGGAGGGCCTTGGAAAAGCTCATTGGGATTCCTCAGGATCTCAAACAAATAAATGAATAAATAAATAAATAATGTTTTCAACATTTTTTAACTCTGCCGTGGCTGGTCCCAAGCCCGTGCTGTGAAAAGAGGAGGGTCAGATGCTGGGACAAGGAAACCAGCTCTGTAAAAACTATTTGCTACTGCGGTCAGGGAGGGCCTTGGAAAAGCTCATTGGGATTCCTCAGGATCTCAAACAAATAAATGAATAAATAATGTTTTCAACATTTTTTTAACTCTGCCGTGGCCGGTCCCAAGCCCGTGCTGTGAAAAGAGGAGGGTCAGATGCTGGGATAAGCACACCAGCTCTGTAAAAACTATTTGATACTGCAGTCAGGGAGGGCCTTGGAAAAGCTCATTGGGATTCCTCAGGATCTCAAACAAATAAATGAATAAATAATGTTTTCAACATTTTTTTAACTCTGCCGTGGCCGGTCCCAAGCCCGTGCTGTGAAAAGAGGAGGGTCAGATGCTGGGACAAGGAAACCAGCTCTGTAAAAACTATTTGCTACTGCGGTCAGGGAGGGCCTTGGAAAAGCTCATTGGGATTCCTCAGGATCTCAAACAAATAAATGAATAAATAATGTTTTCAACATTTTTTTAACTCTGCCATGGCCGGTCCCAAGCCCGTGCTGTGAAAAGAGGAGGGTCAGATGCTGGGATAAGCACACCAGCTCTGTAAAAACTATTTGATACTGCAGTCAGGGAGGGCCTTGGAAAAGCTCATTGGGATTCCTCAGGATCTCAAACAAATAAATGAATAAATAAATAAATAATGTTTTCAACATTTTTTTAACTCTGCCGTGGCTGGTCCCAAGCCCATGCTGTGAAAAGAGGAGGGTCAGATGCTGGGACAAGGAAACCAGCTCTGTAAAAACTATTTGCTACTGCGGTCAGGGAGGGCCTTGGAAAAGCTCATTGGGATTCCTCAGGATCTCAAACAAATAAATGAATAAATAAATAATGTTTTCAACATTTTTTAACTCTGCCATGGCCGGTCCCAAGCCTGTGCTGTGAATAGAGGAGGGTCAGATGCTGGGATAAGCAAACCAGCTCTGTAAAAACTATTTGCTACTGCGGTCAGGGAGGGCCTTGGAAAAGCTCATTGGGATTCCTCAGGATCTCAAACAAATAAATGAATAAATAAATAAATAATGTTTTCAACATTTTTTAACTCTGCCGTGGCCGGTCCCAAGCCCGTGCTGTGAAAAGAGGAGGGTCAGATGCTGGGACAAGCAAACCAGCTCTGTAAAAACTATTTGCTACTGAGGTCAGGGAGGGCCTTGGAAAAGCTCATTGGGATTCCTCAGGATCTCAAACAAATAAATGAATAAATAAATAATGTTTTCAACATTTTTTTAACTCTGCAGTGGCCGGTCCCAAGCCCGTGCTGTGAAAAGAGGAGGGTCAGATGCTGGGACAAGCAAACCAGCTCTGTAAAAATGATTTGCTACCGCGGTCAGGGAGGGCCTTGGAAAAGCTCATTGGGATTCCTCAGGATCTCAAACAAATAAATGAATAAATAAATAAATAATGTTTTCAACATTTTTTTAACTCTGCCGTGGCCGGTCCCAAGCCCGTGCTGTGAAAAGAGGAGGGTCAGATGCTGGGACAAGCAAACCAGCTCTGTAAAAACTATTTGCTACTGCGTTCAGGGAGGGCCTTGGAAAAGCTCATTGGGATTCCTCAGGATCTCAAACAAATAAATGAATAAATAAATAATGTTTTCAACATTTTTTTAACTCTGCCGTGGCCGGTCCCAAGCCCGTGCTGTGAAAAGAAGAGGGTCAGATGCTGGGACAAGCAAACCAGCTCTGTAAAAAAACTATTTGCTACTGCGGTCAGGGAGGGCCTTGGAAAAGCTCATTGGGATTCCTCAGGATCTCAAACAAATAAATGAATAAATAAATAAATAATGTTTTCAACATTTTTTAAACTCTGCCGTGGCCGGTCCCAAGCCCATGCTGTGAAAAAAGGAGGGTCAGATGTTGGGACAAGCAAACCAGCTCTGTAAAAACTATTTGCTACTGCGGTCAGGGAGGGCCTTGGAAAAGCTCATTGGGATTCCTCAGGATCTCAAACAAATAAATGAATAAATAAATAATGTTTTCAACATTTTTTTAACTCTGCCGTGGCCGGTCCCAAGCCCGTGCTGTGAAAAGAGGAGGGTCAGATGCTGGGACAAGCAAACCAGCTCTGTAAAAACTATTTTCTACTGAGGTCAGGAAGGACCTTGGAAAAGCTCATTGGGATTCCTCAGGATCTCAAACAAATAAATGAATAAATAAATAAATAATGTTTTCAACATTTTTTAACTCTGCCGTCGCCGGTCCCAAGCCTGTGCTGTGAAAAGAGGAGGGTCAGATGCTGGGACAAGCAAACCAGCTCTGTAAAAACTATTTGCTACTGCGCTCAGGGAGGGCCTTGGAAAAGCTCATTGGGATTCCTCAGGATCTCAAACAAATAAATGAATAAATAAATAATGTTTTCAACATTTTTTTAACTCTGCCGTGGCCGGTCCCAAGCCCGTGCTGTGAAAAGAGGAGGGTCAGATGCTGGGACAAGCAAACCAGCTCTGTAAAAACTATTTTCTACTGAGGTCAGGAAGGGCCTTGGAAAAGCTCATTGGGATTCCTCAGGATCTCAAACAAATAAATGAATAAATAAATAAATAATGTTTTCAACATTTTTTAACTCTGCCGTCGCCGGTCCCAAGCCCGTGCTGTGAAAAGAGGAGGGTCAGATGATGGGACAAGCAAACCAGCTCTGTAAAAACTATTTGCTACTGCGGTCAGGGAGGGCCTTGGAAAAGCTCATTGGGATTCCTCAGGATCTCAAACAAATAAATGAATAAATAAATAAATAATGTTTTCAACATTTTTTTAACTCTGCCGTGGCCGGTCCCAAGCCCGTGCTGTGAAAAGAGGAGGGTCAGATGCTGGGACAAGCAAACCAGCTCTGTAAAAACTATTTGCTACTGCGGTCAGGGAGGGCCTTGGAAAAGCTCATTGGGATTCCTCAGGATCTCAAACAAATAAATGAATAAATAAATAATGTTTTCAACAATTTTTAACTCTGCCGTGGCCGGTCCCAAGCCCGTGCTGTGAAAAGAGGAGGGTCAGATGCTGGGACAAGCAAACCAGCTCTGTAAAAAAAACTATTTGCTACTGCGGTCAGGGAGGGCCTTGGAAAAGCTCATTGGGATTCCTCAGAATCTCAAACAAATAAATGAATAAATAAATAAATAATGTTTTCAACATTTTTTAACTCTGCCGTGGCCGGTCCCAAGCCCGTGCTGTGAAAAGGGGAGGGTCAGATGTTGGGACAAGCAAACCATTTCTGTAAAAACTATTTGCTACTGTGGTCAGGGAGGGCCTTGGAAAAGCTCATTGGGATTCCTCAGGATCTCAAACAAATAAATGAATAAATAAATAATGTTTTCAACATTTTTTTAACTCTGCCGTGGCCGGTCCCAAGCCCGTGCTGTGAAAAGAGGAGGGTCAGATGCTGGGACAAGCAAACCAGCTCTGTAAAAACTATTTTCTACTGAGGTCAGGAAGGGCCTTGGAAAAGCTCATTGGGATTCCTCAGGATCTCAAACAAATAAATGAATAAATAAATAAATAATGTTTTCAACATTTTTTAACTCTGCCGTCGCTGGTCCCAAGCCCGTGCTGTGAAAAGAGGAGGGTCAGATGCTGGGACAAGCAAACCAGCTCTGTAAAAACTATTTGCTACTGCGGTCAGGGAGGGCCTTGGAAAAGCTCATTGGGATTCCTCAGGATCTCAAACAAATAAATGAATAAATAAATAATGTTTTCAACATTTTTTAACTCTGCCGTGGCCGGTCCCAAGCCTGTGCTGTGAAAAGAGGAGGGTCAGATGCTGGGACAAGCCA
The DNA here is from genome assembly GCF_965119305.1 of Pelophylax lessonae. NCBI lineage: Eukaryota > Metazoa > Chordata > Amphibia > Anura > Ranidae > Pelophylax > Pelophylax lessonae. The sequence goes on along the minus strand of NW_028119898.1, from coordinate 3,505 downwards.
TCCAGCTCTGTAAAAAAAACTATTTGCTACTGCGGTCAGGGAGGGCCTTGGAAAAGCTCATTGGGATTCCTCAGAATCTCAAACAAATAAATGAATAAATAAATAAATAATGTTTTCAACATTTTTTAACTCTGCCGTGGCTGGTCCCAAGCCCGTGCTGTGAAAAGGGGAGGGTCAGATGTTGGGACAAGCAAACCATTTCTGTAAAAACTATTTGCTACTGTGGTCAGGGAGGGCCTTGGAAAAGCTCATTGGGATTCCTCAGGATCTCAAACAAATAAATGAATAAATAAATAATGTTTTCAACATTTTTTTAACTCTGCCGTGGCCGGTCCCAAGCCCGTGCTGTGAAAAGAGGAGGGTCAGATGATGGGATAAGCAAACCAGCTCTGTAAAAACTATTTGATACTGCAGTCAGGGAGGGCCTTGGAAAAGCTCATTGGGATTCCTCAGGATCTCAAACAAATAAATGAATAAATAAATAAATAATGTTTTCAACATTTTTTTAACTCTGCCGTGGCCGGTCCCAAGCCCGTGCTGTGAAAAGAGGAGGGTCAGATGCTGGGACAAGCAAACCAGCTCTGTAAAAACTATTTGCTACTGCAGTCAGGGAGGGCCTTGGAAAAGCTCATTGGGATTCCTCAGGATCTCAAACAAATAAATGAATAAATAATGTTTTCAACATTTTTTTTAACTCTGCCGTGGTCTGTCCCAAGCCCGTGCTGTGAAAAGAGGAGGGTCAGATGCTGGGACAAGCAAACCATTTCTGTAAAAACTATTTGCTACTGCGGTCAGGGAGGGCCTTGGAAAAGCTCATTGGGATTCCTCAGGATCTCAAACAAATAAATGAATAAATAAATAAATAATGTTTTCAACATTTTTTAACTCTGCCGTGGCTGGTCCCAAGCCCGTGCTGTGAAAAGAGGAGGGTCAGATGCTGGGACAAGCAAACCAGCTCTGTAAAACTATTTGCTACTGCGGTCAGGGAGGGCCTTGGAAAAGCTCATTGGGATTCCTCAGGATCTCAAACAAATAAATGAATAAATAAATAATGTTTTCAACATTTTTTTAACTCTGCCGTGGCCGGTCCCAAGCCCGTGCTGTGAAAAGAGGAGGGTCAGATGCTGGGACAAGCAAACCAGCTCTGTAAAAACTATTTTCTACTGAGGTCAGGAAGGACCTTGGAAAAGCTCATTGGGATTCCTCAGGATCTCAAACAAATAAATGAATAAATAAATAAATAATGTTTTCAACATTTTTTAACTCTGCCGTCGCCGGTCCCAAGCCCGTGCTGTGAAAAGAGGAGGGTCAGATGCTGGGACAAGCAAACCAGCTCTGTAAAAACTATTTGCTACTGCGGTCAGGGAGGGCCTTGGAAAAGCTCATTGGGATTCCTCAGGATCTCAAACAAATAAATGAATAAATAAATAATGTTTTCAAAATTTTTTTAACTCTGCCGTGGCCGGTCCCAAGCCCGTGCTGTGAAAAGAGGAGGGTCAGATGCTGGGACAAGCAAACCAGCTCTGTAAAAACTATTTTCTACTGAGGTCAGGAAGGGCCTTGGAAAAGCTCATTGGGATTCCTCAGGATCTCAAACAAATAAATGAATAAATAAATAAATAATGTTTTCAACATTTTTTAACTCTGCCGTCGCCGGTCCCAAGCCTGTGCTGTGAAAAGAGGAGGGTCAGATGCTGGGACAAGCAAACCAGCTCTGTAAAAACTATTTGCTACTGCGGTCAGGGAGGGCCTTGGAAAAGCTCATTGGGATTCCTCAGGATCTCAAACAAATAAATGAATAAATAAATAATGTTTTCAACATTTTTTTAACTCTGCCGTGGCCGGTCCCAAGCCCGTGCTGTGAAAAGAGGAGGGTCAGATGCTGGGACAAGCAAACCAGCTCTGTAAAAACTATTTTCTACTGAGGTCAGGAAGGGCCTTGGAAAAGCTCATTGGGATTCCTCAGGATCTCAAACAAATAAATGAATAAATAAATAAATAATGTTTTCAACATTTTTTAACTCTGCCGTCGCCGGTCCCAAGCCCGTGCTGTGAAAAGAGGAGGGTCAGATGATGGGACAAGCAAACCAGCTCTGTAAAAACTATTTGCTACTGCGGTCAGGGAGGGCCTTGGAAAAGCTCATTGGGATTCCTCAGGATCTCAAACAAATAAATGAATAAATAAATAATGTTTTCAACATTTTTTTAACTCTGCCGTGGCCGGTCCCAAGCCCGTGCTGTGAAAAGAGGAGGGTCAGATGCTGGGACAAGCAAACCAGCTCTGTAAAAACTATTTTCTACTGAGGTCAGGAAGGGCCTTGGAAAAGCTCATTGGGATTCCTCAGGATCTCAAACAAATAAATGAATAAATAAATAAATAATGTTTTCAACATTTTTTAACTCTGCCGTCGCCGGTCCCAAGCCCGTGCTGTGAAAAGAGGAGGGTCAGATGATGGGACAAGCAAACCAGCTCTGTAAAAACTATTTGCTACTGCGGTCAGGGAGGGCCTTGGAAAAGCTCATTGGGATTCCTCAGGATCTCAAACAAATAAATGAATAAATAAATAAATAATGTTTTCAACATTTTTTTAACTCTGCCGTAACCGGTCCCAAGCCCGTGCTGTGAAAAGAGGAGGGTCAGATGCTGGGACAAGCAAACCAGCTCTGTAAAAACTATTTGCTACTGCGGTCAGGGAGGGCCTTGGAAAAGCTCATTGGGATTCCTCAGGATCTCAAACAAATAAATGAATAAATAAATAATGTTTTCAACATTTTTTAACTCTGCCGTGGCCGGTCCCAAGCCCGTGCTGTGAAAAGAGGAGGGTCAGATGCTGGGACAAGCAAACCAGCTCTGTAAAAAAAACTATTTGCTACTGCGGTCAGGGAGGGCCTTGGAAAAGCTCATTGGGATTCCTCAGAATCTCAAACAAATAAATGAATAAATAAATAAATAATGTTTTCAACATTTTTTAACTCTGCCGTGGCCGGTCCCAAGCCCGTGCTGTGAAAAGGGGAGGGTCAGATGTTGGGACAAGCAAACCATTTCTGTAAAAACTATTTGCTACTGTGGTCAGGGAGGGCCTTGGAAAAGCTCATTGGGATTCCTCAGGATCTCAAACAAATAAATGAATAAATAAATAATGTTTTCAACATTTTTTTAACTCTGCCGTGGCCGGTCCCAAGCCCGTGCTGTGAAAAGAGGAGGGTCAGATGCTGGGACAAGCAAACCAGCTCTGTAAAAACTATTTTCTACTGAGGTCAGGAAGGGCCTTGGAAAAGCTCATTGGGATTCCTCAGGATCTCAAACAAATAAATGAATAAATAAATAAATAATGTTTTCAACATTTTTTAACTCTGCCGTCGCCGGTCCCAAGCCCGTGCTGTGAAAAGAGGAGGGTCAGATGCTGGGACAAGCAAACCAGCTCTGTAAAAACTATTTGCTACTGCAGTCAGGGAGGGCCTTGGAAAAGCTCATTGGGATTCCTCAGGATCTCAAACAAATAAA